>NC_056715.1:12025144-12067644 GCF_018831695.1 Puntigrus tetrazona | reverse complement strand
CCCTTCTTTCTTTCTTCTTTTTTCTTTTCTTTCTTTCTTTCTTTCTTTTTCTTTCCTTCTTCTTTGCATCTTTCTTCTTTCTTTCTTTCTTTCATCCTTTCTCTTCTGCTTTCTTTCTTTCACATATCTTCTTTCTCCGTACTTCTTTCTACTTTCTTTCTTACTCATCTGCTTTCTTTTTTTTACTTTCTTTCATTCTTTCTTTCTTCTTTCATCCTTTACTCTTCTTTCTTTCTTTCTTTCTTTCTATCTTTCTTTTTCATCCCTTCTTTCTTTCTTTCTATCTTTCTTTCTTTCTTTTTTTCTTTCATCATTCTTTCTTTCTTTCTATGTTTCTTTCTTTTTTCTCTTTCTTTCTTTCTTTCTTTCTTTCTTTCTTTCTTTCTTTCCTTTCTTTCTTTCTTTCTTTCTTTCTACTCTTTCTTTCTTTCATCCCTTTTTTACTTTTTTCTTTCTTTCATCATAACTGCTCTTTCTTTATTTTTATACTTTATTTCTTTCTTTTTCATCTTCTTTTCTTTCATCCCTTTCTTTCTTTCTTTTTTTTCACTTTCTTTCTTTCTTTCTTTCTTTCTTTCTTTCTATTTCTTTCTATCTTTCTTTCTTTCTTTCTTTTTCTTTCATCACTTCTTTCTTTCTTTCTTTCTTTCTTTCTTTCTTTCTTTTCTTTCTTTCATCCCTTCTTTCTTTCTTTCTTTCTTTTCTTTCTTTCTTTCTTTCTTTTTCTATCTTTCTTCTTTCTTTCTTTCTTTTTCTTTCTTTCTTTTTTCTTTCATACATTTCTTTCTTTTCTTTTTCATCTATCATCCCTTCTTTCATTCTTTTTCTATCCCTTTTTCTTCTGTCTTTCTTTATTTCATCTTTCTTTCCTTCTTTCTTTTCTTTCTTTGTTCTTCCTCTTTCTTTCTCTTTCTTTCTTTCTTTCTTTCTTTCTTTCTTTCTTTTCTTATTTCTTTCTTTCTTTCTCTTTCTTTCTTTCTTTCTTTCTTTCTTTCTTTCTCTTTCTTTCATCTTCTTTCTTTCTTCTTCTTTTTCACTTCTTCTTTCTTTCTCTTTCTTTCTTTTCTTTCATTTCTTTCTTTCTTTCATCCCTTCTTTCTTTCTTTCTTTCTTTTTCTTTAATCCATTCTTCTTTCTTTTTCTTTCTATTTCTTTCTTTTTCTTTCTTTCTAATTTTTTTTCTTCCTTCTTCTTTTCTTTCTTTTTTTTTCTTTCTTTCTTTCCCTTTCTTTCATTACCTTCTTTCTTTCTTTCTTTCTTTCTTTCTTTCTTTCTTCATTTTCTTTCTTTCATCACTCTTTCTTTCTTTCTTTCTTTCTTTCATACTTCTTTCTTTCTTTTTATCTTTCTTTCTTTCTCATCCTTATCTTTCTTTCTTTCTTTCTTTCTTCTCTCCCTTTCTTTCTTTCTTCTTTCATCCCTTCATTTCTTTCTTTCTTCTTTCTTTCTTTCTTTCTTTCTTTCTTTCTTTCTTTTCTTTCTATCTTTATTTTTCTTTCATGCCTTCTTTCTTTCTTTCTTTCTTTCTTTTATCTTTCTTTCTTTCTTTCTTTCTTTCTTTCTTTCTTTCTTTTCTTTCTTTCTTTCTTTCATCCCTGTTTCTTTCTATACTCCTTCTAACAATACTTTCTTTCTTTACTTTCTTTACTCTTACTTTCTTTCTCATCTTAACTTTCTCTTTCTTTCATTCTTTCTTTCTTCTTTCTTTCTTTCTTTCTTTCTTTCTTTCTTTCTTCCCTTCTTTCTTTCTTTCTTTCTTTCATCCCTTTCTTTCATCCCTTGCTCTTTCTTTCTTTCTTTCTTTCTTTATTTCTTTCTTTCTTTCATCTTCTTTCTTTCTTTCTTTCTTTCTTTCTTTCTTTCTTTCTTCTTTCATTCTTTCTTTCTTTCTTTCTTTCTTTTTGCTTTCATCCTTTCTTTCTTTCTTTCTTTCTTTCTTTCTTTCTTTCTTTCTATCTTTCTTTCTTCTGTCTCTTTCTTTCTTTCTATTTCTATCTCTTTCTTTCTTTCTTTTTGTTTTTCTTTCTTCATTCTTTCTTTCTATTACTTCTTTCTCCCTTCTTTCTTTCTTTCTTTCTTCCATCACTTTCTTTCTTTCTCTTTCTTTCTTTCTCCCTTCTTTCTTTCTTTCTTTCTTTCTTTCATTCCTTTCTTTCTTTCTTTCTTTCTTTCTTTCTCTTTCTATATACTCTTGTAGTTTTCTTTCTTTTCTCCTACTTTCTTTCTACTCTACATACATACTCACTCTTACTACTCTTTACTACACATACTACTCTTTACATCTACTCTTACTACACATTTTCTTTTACTACTCTTGCTACTAACTACTACACATACTATCTTACTACTCTTACTACTTCTTACTACTTTGCTCTTTCATTCATACTACTCTCCCTACTACTTTCTTACTTCTCTACTCTTACTATCTACTACACTTCTTTCTTTCTACTTCTACTAGTCTTTCTTTCTCTTTCTTTCTTTCTTTCTCTTTCTTTCTTTCTTTCTTCTTTCATCATTCTTTCTCTTTCTCTTCTTTCTCATCTTCTTTCTTGTTTCTTTCTTTCTTTCCTTCTCTATTGATTCTTTCTTTCTTTCTATCTTTCTTTCTTTCTTTCTTTCTTTCTTTCTTTCTTTCTTTCTTTCTTTCTTTCTTTCTTTCTTTCTTTCTTTCTTTTTTTTCTTTCCTTCATTTCAACCTTCTTTGTCTATCTTTCTTTCTCTTTCTTTCTTTCTTTCTTCTTTCATCCCTTCTTTCTTTCTTTCTTTCTTTCTTTCTTTCTTTCTAATCTTTCTTCTTTCATCCCTTCTTTCTTTCTTTCTTTCTTTCTTTCATCCCTTCTTTTTTCTTTCTTTTTCATCCCTTTCTTTCTTTCTTTCTTTGTCCCTTTCTTTCTTTTCTTTCTTTCTTTCATCCCTTCTTTTCTTTCTTTCTTTCTTTCTTTCTTTCTTTCTTTTCTTCTTTCTATCTTCTTTCTTTCTTTTTTTTCTTTTTTCCTTTCTTTCTTTCTTTCTTTCTTTCTTTCTTTCTTTCTTTCTTTCTTTCTTTCTTTTCTTTCTTTCTTCTTTCATTCTTTCTTTCTATCTTTCTTTCTTTTTCTTTCATCACTTCTTTCTTTCTTTCTTTTTCTTTCTTTCTTTTTCATTCTTTCATCCCTTCTTTCTTTCTTTCTTTTTTTTTCTTTCATCACTTCTCCTCTCTCTTTCTTTCTTTCATCCTATCATTTTTCTTTTGTTTCTTTCTTTTTCTTTCATCATTCTTTCTTTCTTTCTTTCTCTTTCTTTCTTTCTTTGTTTCTTTCTTCTTTCATCATCTTTCTTTCTTTTTTCTTTCCTTCTTTCTTTCTTTTACTTTCTTTTTCTTTCTCTTTCTTTCCTATCACATTCTTTCTTTTTCTTTCTTTTCATCCCTTCTTTCTTTCTTTCATTCTTTCTTTTTCTTTATATCCATTCTTTCTTTCTTTCTTTCCCTTCTTTCTGTCTTTTTATTTTCCCTTCTTTCTTTCTTTCTTTCTTCTTTCATCCTTTCTTTCTTTTTTTCTACTTCTTTTACTTTCTTTCTTTCTTTCTCTTTCTTCCCTTCTTTCTTTCTTTTTCATCTCTTTCTCTTTCTTTTTTCTTTCATCCCTTCTTTCTTTCTTTTTCTTTCTTTCTTTCCTTCTTCTTTCTATCTTTCTTTTTCATCCTTCTTTCTTTCTTTCTTTCTTTCTTTCTTTCTTTTCTTTCTTTCTTTCATCCACTTCTTTCTTTCTTTTTTCTTTCTTTCTTTCTTTCTTTCTTTCTTTCTCTCTCTTTCTACACTTTCTTTCTCTTTCTTTCATATCTTTCTTTCTTTCATTCTTTCTTTCTTTACTCTTACTTCACATACTGCTCTACTACACATACTGCTACTCTTTCATACTACTTTACTGCTCTTACTATCTTTCTACTCTCTACACTTTCTTTCTTACTACTCTCTCTACTACTACTCTCTCTACACATTCTACTCTACACACATACACTACTCTCTTTTTCTAGTCTTTCTTTCTATCTTTCTTTCTTTTTCTTTTTCTTTCATCCATTCTTTCTTTTTTCTTTCATCCATTCTTTCTTTCTTTTTCTTTCATCTCTTCTTTCTTTCTTTTCATCTTTCTTTCTTTCTTTTTCCCTTCTTTCTTTCTTTCTCTTTCTTTCATCTTTTTCTTTCTTTCTTTCTTTTTCATCTTTCTTTCTTTCTTTCTTTCTTTCTTTCTTTCTTTCATCCTTTCTTTCTTTCTTTTTCTTTTCTTTCTTTCTTTCTTTCTTTCTTTCTTTCTTTCTTTCTTTCTTTCATCCCTTCTTTCTTTCTTTCTTTCTTTCTTTCTTTCCTTTCTTTCTTTCTTTTTCTTTCTTCTTCTTTCTTTCTTTCTTTTTCTTTTTCTTTCTTTCTTTCTTTTTCATCCCTTCTTTCTTTCTTTCTTTCTTTCTTTCTTTCTTCTTTCATCACTTCTTTCTTTCTTCTTTCATCCTTTCTTTCTTTCTTTCTTTCTTTTTACTACTATCTTCTTTCTTAATTTTTCTTTTTCTTTCATCCCTCTTTCTTTCTTTTTCTTTCTCATCTTTCATTCTTTCTACATCTTTCTTTACTTTACATTTCTTTTTCTTTGCTTCTTTCTTTCTTTGCTTCTTTCTTTTCTTTCATTCATCTTTCTTTCTTTCTTTCTTTCTCTTCTTTCTTTCTTTCTTTCTTTCTTTCTTTCTTTCTTTTTCTTTCCAACTATCTATTTCTTTCTTTCTTTCTTTCTTTCTTTCTTTCTTTCTTTTTCTTTCTACTCTTTCTTTCTATCTTTTTCTTTCTTTCTTTCTTTCTTTCTTTCTTTCTTTTCTGCTCTTTTCTTTCTTTCTTTCTTTTCTTTCATCACTTCTTTCTTTCTTTCTTTTTCTTTCTTTCTTTCTTTCTTTCTTTCTTTCTTTCTTTCTTTCATTTTTCTTTCTTTCTCTTCTTTCTTTCTTTCTTTCTTTCTATTTTTCTATCTTTCTTTCTTTCTTTTTCTTTCTTTGCTCTTTCTTTTTTTCTTTCTTTCTTTCTTTCTTTTTTTCTCTTTCTATCTTTCTTTCATTTCTTTCTTTCTATCTTTTCTTTCTTTCCATTCTTTCTTTTTTTCTTTCTTTCATCCCTTTCTTTCTTTCTTTCTTTCAATCTTTTCTTCTTTCTTTCTTTCTTTCTTTCTTTCTTTCTTTCTTTCTTCTTTCTTTCTTCTATCATTCTTTCTTTCTTTCACTTTCTTTACCTTTTTCTTTCTTTCTTTCTTTCTTTCTTTCTTTCTTTCTTTCATTCTTTCTTTCTTTCTTTTTCTTTCTTTCCACTTCTTTCTTTCTTTCTATCTTTCTTTCTTTCTATCTTTGCTTTTTCTTTCTTTTTTCTTTCTTTGCTTTCTTTCTTTCATCATCTTTCTTTTCTTTCTATCTTTTCTTTCTATCTTTCTTTCTTTCTTTTCTTTTCTTTCTTTCTTTTTCTTTCTTTCTTCCCTTCTTTCTTTCTTTTTATTTCTTTCATCCCTTCTTTCTTTCTTTCTTTTTCATCCCTTCTTTCTTTCTTTCTTTTTTTCTTTCTTTCCTTCATCCCTTCTTTCTTTCTTTCTTTCTTTCTTATCTTTCTTTCTTTCTTTCTTTCTTTCTTTCTTTCTTTCTTTCTATCTTTTTCTATCTTTCTTTCTATCTTTGTTTTCTCTTTCTTACTTTCTTTCTTTCTTTCTTTCTTTCTTTCTATCTTTCTTTCTTCTACCTTTCTTTCTTTCTTTCTTTCTTTCTTGCTTTCTTTCTCTCTTCTTTCTTTCTTTCTACACTTCTTTTAGAAAAACTACTCTACTTTCACATACTTTCTACTACACATACTACTCTTACTACACCTGCTACTCTACTACTCTTACTACTACATCATCCCTTCTTTCTTTCTTTCTATCTATTTTCTTTCTTTCTATATTTCTTCATCCTCCTTTCTTTCTTTCTTTCTTTCTTTCTATCTGTCTTTCTTTCTTTCATCCCTTCTTTCTTTTTTCTTTTTTCTTTCATCCCGTCTTTCTTTCTTTCTTTCTTTCTTTCTTTCTTTCTTCATTCATTCATTTCTTTCTTTTTCTTTCATCTTTCTTTCTTTCTTTCTTTCTTTCTTTTTCATCCCTTCTTTCTTTTTCTTTCATCCCTTCTTTCTTTCTTTCTTTCTGTCTATCTTTCTTTCTTTCTTTCATCCCTTCTTTCTTTCTTTCTTTCTTTCTTTCTTTCTTTCTTTCTTTCTTTCTCCTTTCTCTCTTTGCTTTCATCTTTCTTTCTTTCTTTCTCTTCTTTCTCTTTCTTTTTCTTTCTTTTTCTTTTTCTTTCATGCCTTCTTTCATACCTTCTTTCTTTCTATCTTTCTTTTTCTTTCTTTCATCCCTTTATTAGAAAAACCACTCCTACTACACTTTCTACTCTTTCTACACATACTACTCTTACTACTCTTACTACTACTACTACACATATTCTACACATGCTACACTACTCTTACTACTCTTACTTTCTACTACATATACTACTCTTACTACACATACTACACGCCTACTCTTACTACAAATACTTTCTCTACTTTCATACTACACATACTACTCTCTTACTACATACTACTCTACTACATACTACTCTACTACACATACTACTCTTTCTTTCTCTCTTCTACTCTTTCTTTCCTTTCTTTCTTTCTTTCTTTCTTTCTTTCTTTCAGCTCTTTCTTTCTCATCCCTTCTTTCTTTCTTTCTTTTTCTTTCATTCTTTAACAACAACTTTTTCTTTCATATCCCTTTTTTTCTTTCTTTCTTTCTTTCTTTCTTTCTTTCCCTTCTTTCTTTCTTTTTCTTTCTTTCTTTCTTTCTTTCTTTCTTTCTTTCTTTTTCTTTCTTTCTTTCTTTCTTTCATTCTTTATTTTGTTTCTATCTTTACTTTCATCATTCTTTCTTTCTTTCTTTCTATCTTTCTTTCTTTCATCCATTTCTTTCTTTCTTTCTTTCTTTTACTTCTTTCTTTCTTTCTTTCTTTCTTTCTTTCTTTCTTTCTTCTCCTCCTTTCTTTCTTTCTTTCTTTCTTTCTTTCTTTCTTTCTTTCATCTTTCTTTCTTTCTTTCTTTTTCTTTCTTTCTTTCTTTCTTTCATCCCTTCTTGTAAACTCTTTCTTACTCTACTACTTTCTTTCTCCTACTACATACTACTCTACTACACCTACTACTTTACTACTCTTTACTACATCATCCCTTCTTTCTTTCTTTCTATCTATCTTTCTTTCTTTCTATCTTTCTTTCATCCTTCTTTCTTTCTTTCTTTCTTTCTTTCTTTCCTCTTTCTTTCTTTCTTTCTTTCTTTTTCTCTTTCTTTCTTTCATCCGTCTTTGTCTTTCTTTCTTTCTTTCTTTCTTTCTTTCTTTCTTCTTCTTCCTTCTTTCTTTCTTCTTTCATTCTTTCTTCTTTCTTTCTTTCTTTCTTTCTTTCTTTTTCTTTCTTTCTTTCTTTTTCATCCTTTTCTTTCTTTTTCTTTCATCTTTTCTTTCTTTCTTTCTTTCTGTCTATCTTCCTTTCATCCCTTCTTTCTTTCTTTCTTTCTTTCTTTCTTTCTTTCTTTCTTTCTATCTTTCTTTCATCCCTTCTTTCTTTCTTTCTATCTTCCTTTCATCCCTTCTTTCTTTCTTTTTCTTTTTTTCCTCATGCCTTCTTTCATTTCCTTCTTTCTTCTTTCTTTTTCTTCCTTTTTCTTTCTTTCATCCCTTCTTGTAGAAAAACATACTCCTACTACTTTCTATACTATCTTTCACATATATCTATATATCTTTACTACTACTACTACATACTACACACTTTACTATATCACTATATCTTACACATACTACACATACTATCTTTTACACATACTACACATACTATATTTTCTAAAATACTATCTACTACATACTACATATACTACTCTTACTACACATACTATCTACTACACATACTATACTACACATACTACTCTTACTTTCTTACTCTCTTGCTCTTTCTTTCTTTCCTTCATCCCTTCTTTCTTTCTTTCTTTCATCCCTTTTTTCTTTCTTTCTTTTTCATCCCTTCTTTCTTTCTTTCTTTCTTTCTTACTGTCTTCTTTCTTTCTTTCTTTCTTTCTTTCTTTCTTTCTGTTATCTTTTTTCTTTCATCCCTTTTTCTTTCTTTTTCTTTTATCCACTTCTTTAATCCCTTCTTTCTTTCTTTTTCTTTCATCCCTTCTTTCTTTCTTTCTTTCTTTCTTTCTTTCTTTCTTTTGTTCTTTCTTTCTTTATTTCTTTATTTCTTTCTATCTTCCTTTCATCCCTTCTTTCTCTTTTTTCTCTTTCTTTCTTTCTTTCTTTCTTTCTTTCTTTCTTTCTTTCTTTCTTTTTCTTTCTTTCTTTCTTTCTTTCTTTCTTTCTCTTTCTTTCTTTCTTTCTTTCTTTCATCTTCTTCTTGTGGCACTTACTTTCTACACATACCCTACTCCTACTACACATACTCTTTTACTACTCTTACTGCTACATCATCACTTTACTTTCTTTCTTTCTATCTATCTATCTTTCTTTCTTTCTTTTTTCATCCCTTCTTTCTTTCTTTCTTTCTTTCTTTCATCACTTCTTTCTTTTTCTTTTTCTTTCATCTTTCTTTCTTTCTTTTTCTTTCATTCATCTACTTTCTTTCTTTCTTTCTTTCTTTCTTTCTTTTTTTCTTTCATCCCTTCTTTCTTTCTTTCTTTCTTTCTTTCTTTCATCACCTTATTCTTTTCTTTCTTTCTTTCTTCTTTCATCCCTTCTTTCATCCTGTCTTTTTCTTTCTTTCTTTCTTTCTTTCTTTCTTTCTTTCTTTCTTTCTTTTTCTATCTGTTTCTATCTTTTTCTTTTTCTATCTTTCTTTTTCTATCTTTCTTTCTTTCTTTCTTTTTTTCTTTCATCCCTTCTTTCTTTCTTTTTTCATTCCTTCTTTCTTTCTATCTTTCTTTCTTTCATCCCTTCTTTCTTTCTTTCTCTTTCTTTCTTTCTTTCTTTCTTTCTTTCTTTCTTTCTTTCTTTCTTTCTTTCTTTCTTTCTTTCTTTCTTTCTTTCTGTTTCTTTCTTTCTTTCTTTCTTTCATCCCTTCTTGTAGAAAAACTACTCTACTACACATACTACTCTTACTACACTACTTTTACTTTCTGCCTACTACATCATCCATACTTTCTTTCTTTCTTTCTTTCTTTCTTATCTTTCTTTTCTCTTTCTTTTCCTTTATCCCCTTTTCTTTCTTTCTTTTTCATCATATTCTTTCTTTCTTTCTTTTTTCTTTCTTTCTCTGTCTGTCTTTAACTTTCTTTCTTTCTTTCTTGCTATTTTTTCTATCTTTCTTTTTCTTTCATTCCTTCTTTCTTTCTTTCTTTCTTTCTTTCTTTCTTTCTTTCTTTCTTTCTTTCTTTCTTTCTTTCTTTCTTTCTTTCTTTCATCACTAACATGCTAAAACACTTCTCTCTGCACATACTACTCTACTACAAGCCTAACTTTTTACTACTCTTTCTACTACATCTGTCCCTCTTTTTCTTTCTTTCTGTCTATCTATCTTTCTTCTTTCTTTCTTTCTTTCTTTCATCCCTTCTTTCTTTTTTCTTTCTTTCTTTCATCCCTTCTTTCTTTTTCTTTTTCTTTCATCCCTTCTTTCTTTATTTTCTTTCTTTCATCCTTCTTTCTTTCTTTCTTTCTTTCTTTCTTTCTTTCTTTTTTCTTTCTTTTTTCTTTCATCCCTTCTTTCTTTCTTTCTTTCTCATTTTCCCACTTCTTTCTTTCTATACTCTTTCTTTTTTGTCTTTGCTTTCTATCTTTCGTTCTTAATCCCCTAACTTTCTTTTGTATTTCTTTCTTTCTCCCTTCTTTCTTTCTTTCTTTCTTTCTTTCTTTCTTTCTTTCTTTTTCTTTCTTTTTTCTTTCTTTCTTTGTTTTATCCCTTTTTCTTTCTTTCATCCCCTTTCTTTTTTCTTTCTTTCTTTCTTTCTTTCTTTCTTTCTTATCTTTCTTTTTCTTTCTTTTTCCTTCATCCCTTTTTTCTTTCTTTCTTTTTTATCATACTTTTCTTTCTTTCTTTCTTTCTTTCTTTCATTTTCTTTTTTCTTTCTTTTTCTTTACATCCCTTTTTTCTTCTTTCTTTCTTTCTTTCTATCTTTCTTTTTTCATCATCCCTTCTTTCTTTCTTTCTTTCTTCTTTCTTTTCTTTCTTTCTTGCTTCCTTTCTTTTTCTTTCATCACTTCTTTCTTTCTTTCTTTCTTTTTAACTTTCATTCATTCATTTCTTTCTTTCTTTTTTTCATTCTTTTTTCTTTTTATTTCTTTTTCTTTTCATTCTCTTTCTTTCTTTCTTTCATCATTCTTGCTTTTTCTTTCAACATCTTTCTTTCTCTCTATATTTATTTTTCTTTTTCTTTCTATCTTTCTTTCTACCTTTTTCTTTCTTTTTCTTTCTTTCTTTCTTTCTTTCTTTCTTTCTTTCTTTCTTTTCTTTTTCTTTCATCCCTTCTTTCTTTCTATCTTTCTTTCTTTCATCACTTTACTTTATTTTTCTTTCTTTTTTCATCTCTTGCTTTTTCTTTACTTCTTTCTTTCTTTCTTTGTTATCTTTCTTCTTTCTTTCTTTCTTTCTTTCTTATCTTTCTTTCTTTCTTTCTTCTTTTATCTTCTTTCTTTCTTTCTTTCTTTCTTTCTTTCTTTCTTTCTTTCTTTCTTTTTCTTTCTTTCTACTCTTTCTATATATTTCTTTCTTTCTTTCTTTTATATCTTTCTTTCTTTATATCTTTCTTTTTTCATCACTTTATTCTTTCTTCTTTCTTTCTTTCTTCTTTCATCCCTTCTTTCTTTCTTTCTTTTTTCTTTTCTCTTTCTTTCTTTGCTTTTCTTTACTTTCTTTCTTTCTTTCCTTTCTTTTTCTTTTTCTTTCTTTCTTTCTTTCTTTCTTTCTTTCTTTCTTTCTTTCTTTCTCTTTCTATCTATCTGTTTCTATCTTTCTTTTTCTATCTTTTCTTTTTCTATCTTTCTTTCTTTCTTTTTCTTTCATCCATCTTTCTTTATACTATATTATCATTCCTTCTTTCTTTCTATCTTTCTTTCTTTCATCCCTTCTTTCTTTCTTTTTCTTTCTTTCTTTCTTTCTTTTTCTTTCTTTCTTTCTTTCTTTCTTTCTTTCTTTCTTTCATCCCTTCTTGCTTTAAAAACACTCTCTACTACATACTACTCTACTACACATACTACTTTTACTATACTTGCTACTCATCTCACATCTTTCCTTCTTTCTTTCTTTCTTTCTTTCTTTCTTTCTTTCTTATCTTTCTTTTCTCTTTCTTTCTTTCTCCCTTTTTCTTTCTTTCTTTTTTATCACCTTCTTTCTTTCTTTTTCTTTCTGTCTTTCTTTCTTTCTTCTTTCTTTTCTTGCTATCTTTCTATCTTTTTTCTTTCATACCTTTGCTTTCTTTTTCTTTCTTTCTTTCTTTCTTTCTTTTTTCTTTCTTTCTTTCTTTCTTTCTTTCTTTCTTTCTTTCTTTCATCCCTTCTTGTAAAAAACTACTCCTGCTACATACTACTACTACTACACATACTTTTTTACTACTCTTTCTACATGTCCACTTTCTTTTCTTTCTTTCTATCTATCTATCTTTCTTTCTTCTCTCTTTCTCTCTTTTCTTCCTTTCTTTCTTTTTCTTTCTTTCTTTCATCCCTTCTTTCTTTTTCTTTTTCTTTCCCTTACTTTCTTTCTTTCTTTTTCTTTCATCTACTTCTTTCTTTCTTTCTTTCTTTCTTTTTACTCCATCTTTCTTTCTATCTTTCTTTTGTCTTTCTATCTTTCGTTCTTACTTCTCCTTCTTTCTTTTTATTTGCTTTCTCCACATATCTTTCTTTCTTTCTACTACACTTTCTTTCTTTCTTTCTTTCTTTTTCTTTCTTTCTTTCTTTTGTTTTCATCCCTTCTTTACTTTTTCTTTCTTTCATTCATCTTCTTTCTTTCTTTTTCTTTCATCCCTTCTTTCTTTCTTTCTTTCTTTCTTTCTTTCTTTCTTTTTCATCCCTTCTTTCTTTCTTTCTTTCTTTCTTTCATCCCTTCTGTCTTTTTCATCCCTTCTTTCTTTCTTTCTTTGCTTTCTTTCTTTCTTCTTTCATCCCTTCTTTCTTTCTTTTTTCTTTCTTCTTTCTTTATTTCTTTCTTTTTCTTTATCCATTCTTTCTTTCTTTCTTTCTCTTTCTTTCTTTCTTTCTTTCTTTCTTTCTTTCTTTCTTTCTTCTTTCATCCCTTCTTTCTTTCTCTTTTCTTTCAACCCTTCTTTCTTTCTTTCTGTTATTTCTTTTCTTTTTCTTTCTTTTTCTTTCTTTCTTTCTTCTTTCTTTTTCTTTCTTTCTTTCTTTCTTTCTTTCTTTCTCTTTTCTTTCTTTTAACTTTCTTTCTTTCTTTCTTTCTTTCTTTTCTTTCTTTCTTTCTTTATTTCTTTCTTTCTTTTTCTTTCATCCCTTCTTTCTTTCTTTTTCTTTCATCCCTTCTTTGTTTCTTTCTTTTTTCTTTAATCCATTTTTTCTTTCTTTCTTTCTTTCTTTCTTTCTTTCTTTCTCTTTTCATTCATTCTTTCTTTCTTTCTTTCTTTCTTTGCTCTCTTCTTTCTTGCTTTTTCTTTCAACCTTCTTTCTTTCTCTCTATGTTTCTTTTCTTTTTTTCTTTCTATCTTTCTTTCTTTCTTTCTTTCTTTCTTTTTCTTTCTTTCTTTCTTTCTTTCTTTCTTTTTCTTTCATCCCTTCTTTCTTTCTATCTTTCTTTCTTTCATCCACTTCTTTTCTTTCTTTTTTTTTCATCTCTTCTTTTATAACTTTCTTTTTCTTTCTTATCTTTATCTTTCTTTCTTTCTTTCTTTCTTTCTTTCTTTTCTTTCTATCATTTATTTCTTCTTTACTCTTTCTTTCTTGCTTTCTATCTACCTCTGTTTCTTTCTATCTTTCTTTTTCTATCTTTCTTTCTTTCTATCTTTCTTTCTTTCTTTATCTCTTTCTTTCTTTCTTTCTTTTGTCTTTCTTTCTACTCTTTCTTTCTTTCATCCACTTTTCTTTCTTTCTTTTTCTTTCTTTTCATCCCTTCTTTCTTTTTCTATCTTTCTTTCTATCTTTCTTTTGTCTATCTTTCTCTTTCTTTCCATCCCTTCTTTTTCTTTCTTTTATTTCTTTCATCCCTTCTTTCTTTCTTTCTTTCTTTCTTTCTTTCTTTCATCCCTTTTTCTTTCTTTTTTGTCATCCCTTCTTTCTTTCTTTCTTTCTTTCTTCCATGCTTCTTTCTTTCTTTCTTGCTTTCTTTTTCTAACTTTCATTTCTTTCTTTTTTTCTTTCATCCCTTCTTTACTTTCTTTCTTTCTTTAATCCATCATTTCTTTCTTTCTTCTTTCTTTCTCTCATTCTTTCTTTCTTTCTTTTTCTTTCTTTCATGTGCTTCTTTCTTTCTTTTTCTTTCTTTCATACTCTTTCTTTCTACTGCTTTCTTTCTTTCTTTTTCTTTTTCTTATTTCTTTCTTTCTTTTTTTCTTTCTTTCTACCTTTCTTTTTTCTTTCTTTCTTTCTTTCTTCTTTCTTTCTTTCTTTCTTTATTTCTTTTCTCTTTCTTTTCTTTCATCCCTTCTTTCTTTTTCTTTTTCTTTCATATAACACTTTCTTTTGTTTCTTTCTTTCTTTCTTTCATCCATTTTTCTTTCTTTCTTTCATCTTTCTTTCTTTCTTTCATTCTTTCTTTCTTTCTTTCTTTCTTTTCTTTCTTTCTTTCTTTCTTTCATCTCTTTCTTTCTCTTTCTTTCAACCCTTCTTTCTTCCTCTGTATGCTCTTCTTTTCTTTTTCTTTCTATCTTTCTTTCTTTCTACTTTTTTCTTTCTTTTACTTTGCTTACTTTCTTTCTTTCTTTCTTTCTTTCTTTCTTTCTTTCTTTCTTTCTTTCTTTTTCTTTCATCTATACTCTCTTTCTTTCTATCTTTCTTTCTTTCATCACTTCTTTCTTTCTTTCTTTCTTTCTTTCTCTTCTGTTCTTTCTATCTTTCTTTCTTATCTTTCTTCTTTCTTTCTTTCTTTCTTTCTTTCTTGCTTTATCCCTTCTTTCTTTCTTTCTTTCTTGCTTTCTATCTATCTGTTTCTTTCTATCTTTCTTTTTCTATCTTTCTTTCTTTCTATCTTATTTCTTTCTTTCTTTCTTTCTTCTTTCTCTCTTTCTTTGTCTTTCTTTCTATCTTTCTTTCTTTCTCATCTTTCTTTCTTTTTATTTCTTTTATCCCCTTCTTTCTTTCTTTCTTTCTTTCTTTCTTTCTTTCTTTCTTTCTTTTCATCCCTTTCTCTTCTTCTTTCATCCCTTCTTTCTTTCTTTCTTTCTTTCTTTCTTTCATCCCTTCTTTCTTTCTTTCTTGCTTTCTTTTTCTTCTTTCATTCCCCTTCTTTCTTTTTTACTTTCATCGCTTCTTTTTCTTTCTTTCTTTCTTTCATTCCCTTCTTTATTTACTTTTTCTTTCTTTCTCTTTCTTTCTTCTTCTTTCTTTCTTTCTTTCTTATCTTTCTTTCTTTCTTTCTTTCTTTCTTTCTTTCTTTCTTTCTTTCTTTCTTCTTTTCTTTCTTCTTTCTTTCTTTCTTTCTTTTTCTTTTTCTTTCTTTCTTTCTTTCTTTCTTTCTTTCTTTCTTTCTTTTCTATCTTTCTTTTTCATCCTCTTTCTTTCTTTATCTTTCATTCTTTTCTTCTTTCTTCTCTCTTCTTTCATCACTTCTTTCTTTCTTTCTTTTCTTTTTTTCTTTCATGCCTTCTTTCTTTTCTTTCTTTCTTTCTATCTTCTTCTTTTTCTTTCTTTCTTTTTCTTTCAAAAACTACTGCCTTTCTTTCTTTCTTTCTTTCTTTCTATTCTGTTTTCTTCTGCATCTCACATACTATCTTTCTTTTTCTATCTTTCTTTCTTTTTCTATTTTTCTTTCATCCCTTCTTTGCTCATTTCTTTCTTTCTTTCTTTCTCTTTCTTTCATCCTTCTTTTCATTCTTTCTTTCTTTCTTTCTTTCTTTCTTTCTTTCTTTCTTCTTTCTTTCTGTTTACTTACTTTCTTTCTTTGCATTCATTCTATATAACACTATACTACTACATACTTCTCTACTACACATACTACTTTTACTACTCTTACTACTACATCCCTTCTTTCTTTCTTTTCTTTCTTTCTTTCTTTCTTTCTTATCTTTCTTTCTCTTTCTTTTTTCCTTCATCCTTTTTTTCTTTCTCTCTTTTTATCACTTCTTTCTTTCTTTTTCTTTCTTTCTTTCTTTCTTTCTGTCATCTTTCTTTCTTTCTTTCTTTTACTTATCATCTTTTTCTATCTTTCTTTTTCTTTCATATGTATTCTTTCTTTTTCTTTCTTTCTTTCTTTCTTTCTTTCTTTCTTTCTTTCTTCTTTCTTTCTTTCCTTCTTTTTGTAAAACTTCTTTGTCCTACTGCATACTACTCTCTCTACACATACTCTTTTACTCTCTTACTACTACATTCTCCCTTTCTTTCTTTTCTATCTATCCTCTTTCTATCTTCTTTCTTTCTTTCTCATCCCCTTCTTTCTTTTTTTCTTTCTTTCTTTCATCTTCTTCTTTCTTTTTCTTTTTTCTTTCATCCCTTCTTTCTTTCTTTCTTTTTCTTTCATCCCCTTCTTTCTTTCTTTCTTTCTTTCTTTTTCCCTTACTTTCTTTCTTCTATCCACTTTCTTTTGTCTCTATCTTTCGTTCTTGTATCCTTCTTTCTTCTTTTTATTTTTCTTTCATCACTTCTTTCTTTCTTTCTTTCTTTCTTTCTTTCTTTCTTTCTTTCTTTTTCTTGCTGCTTTCTTTCTTTTTATTTCATCCTTCTTTCATACTTTCTTTCTTTCTTCACTTCTTTCTTCCTTTTTCTTTCATCCTTCTTTCTTTCTTTCTTTCTTTAACTCTTTTCATCTATTTTTTCTTTCTTTCTTTCTTTCTTTCACATCCCTTCTTTCTTTCTCCCTTCTTTCTTTCTTTCTTTCTTTCTTTCTTACTTTCTATCCCTTCTTTCTTTCTTTTCTTTGCTCTTTCTTTTGTTTTTATTTCTTTCTTTCTTTAATCATTTTCTTTCTTTCTTTCTTTCTTTCTTTCTTTCTTTCTTTCTTTCTTTCTTTCTTTTTCTTTCTTCTTTCCTCCCTTCTTTCTTTCTCTTTCTTTAACCCTACTTTTTCTTTCTAATACTATGTCTTCTTTTTCTTTTTCTTTCTTTCTTTCTTTTCTTTCTTTCTATCTTTCTTTCTTTCTACCTTTCTTTTTCTTTTTGCTTTCTTTCTTTCTTTCTTTCTTTCTTTCTTTCTTTCTTTTCTTTCTTTCTTTCTTTCTCTTTTTCTTTCATCCCTTCTTTCTTTCTTTTTCTTTCATCCCTTCTTTGTTTTCTTTCTTTTTCTTTAATCCATTTCTTTCTTTCTTTATTTCTTTCAACTTTCTTTCCATTCTTTCTTTCTTTCTTTCTTTCTTTCTTTTCATCTTTCTTTCTTTTTTTCTTAACCCTTCTTTCTTTCTCTATGTTTTCTTCTTTCTTTCTTTCTATCTTTCTTTCTCTTTCTTTCTTTCTCCCTTTTTCTTTCTTTCTTCTTTCTTACTTTCTTTCTTTCTTTCTTTCTTTCTTTCTTTTCTTTCTTCTTTCATCATGCTTTCTTTCTTTTTTTCTTTCTTTCATCCCTTCTTTGTTTCTTTTTCTTTTTCATCTCTTCTCTTTCTTTCTTTCTTTCTTTCTTTCTTTCTTATCTTTCTTTTCTTTCTTTCTCTTTCTTTCTTTCTTTCTTTCTTTTCTTTCTTTTATCCCTTCTTTCTTTCTTTCTTTCTTCCTTTCTATCTATCTTTCTTTCTATCTTTCTTTTTTTCTATCTTTCTTTCTTTCATATCTTTCTTTGTTCTTTCTTTTTCCTATCTTTCTTTCTATCTTTCTTTTGTCTTTCTTTCTATCTTTCTTTCTTTCTTCTTCTTTTCTTTCTTTTTTATTTCTTTCTTCCTTTTTACTTTCTTTTTCTACTATTCTTTCTTTCTATCTTTCTTTGTCTTTCTTTCTATCTTTCTTTCTTTCATCCCTTCTTTCTTTCTTTTTATTTCTTTCATCCCTTCTTTCTTTCTTTCTTTCTTTCTCTCTTTCTTTCTTTCTTTCATTTTCTTTCTTTTTTTTTTTTCTCCCATCTTTCTTTCTTTCTTTCTTTCTTTCATCCCTTCTTTCTTTCTTTCTTTCTTTGCTTTCTTTCTTCTTTCATCCCTTCTTTCTTTTTTCTTTCATCCTCTTTCTTTTTTCTGTTCTTTCTTTTTGTCTTAATCCATTTTTTCTTTCTTTCTTTCTTTCTTTCTCTCATTCTTTCTTTCTTTCTTTCTTTCTTTCTTTCATCGCTTCTTTCTTTCTTTTTCTTTCTTTCTCTTTCTTTCTATGTTTCTTTTTACTTTTTCTTTCTTTCTTTCTATCTTTCTTTCTTTCTACCTTTCTTTTTCTTTCTTTCTTTCTTTTCTTTCTTTCTTTCTTTCTTTCTTTCTTTCTTTCTTTCTTTCTTTCTTTCTTTCTTTCTTTTCTCTTTCATCCCACTTCTTTCTTTCTTTTTCTTTCATCCCTTCTTTTGTTTCTTTCTTTTTCTTTAATCCATTTTCTTTCTTTCTTTCTTTCTTTCTTTCTTTCTTTCATTCTTTCTTTCTTTCTTTCTCTTTCTTTCTTTCTTTCTTTCTTTCTTTCTTTCTTTCTTTCTTTCATCTCTTCTTTCTTGCTTTTTTCTTTCAACCTTCTTTCTTTCTCTCTTTGTTTCTTTCTTTTTTTCTTTCATCTATTCTTTCTTTCTTTCACCTCTTTTTCTTTCTTATTCTTTCTTTCTTTTTTCTTTCTTTCTTTCTTTCTTTCTTTCTTTCTTTCTTTCTTTCTTTCTTTTTCTTTCATCACTTCTTTCTTTCTTATCTTTTTCTTTCATCCACTTCTTTATTTCTTTCTTTTTTTCATCTCTTCTTTCTTTCTTTCTTTCTTTCTTCTTCCTTATCTGCAACTTTCTTTCTTTCTTTCTTTCTTTTCTTTCTTTCTTTCTTTCTTTCTTTCTTCTTTTTTATCCACTTCTTTCTTTCTTTCTTTCTTGCTTTCTATCTATCTGTTATCTTTCTATCTTTCTTTCTTTCTTTCTTTTTCTTTCTATCTTTCTTTCTTTCTTTCTCCTCTTTCTTTCTATCTTTCTTTCTTTCTTTCTTTCTTTCTTTCTTTGCTCATCTCTTCTTTCTGTCTCTTTCATCCCTTTCTTTCTTTCTTTCTTTCTTTCTTTCATCCTTTTTCTTTCTTTCTTTCTTTCTTTCTTTACTTTCTTTCTTTCTTTCTTTCATCCCTTCTTTCTTTCTTTTTCTTTGCTTTCTTTCACTTTTCTTTCCTCCCTTCTTTCTTTCTTTCATCCTTCTTTCTTTCTTTCTATCTTTCTTTTTTATCTGTCATCTTTCTTTCTTTCTTTCTTTCTCTTTCTACTCTTTCTATCTGTTTCTTTGTTTCTTTCTTTCATTCACTAAACTTTCTATCTTTCTCTCTTCATCTTTGCTCTTTTTTATCTCATTTACATCATACTGCTTCTTTTTTTATCTTTCATGCCGCTGTATATTTAACTTTCTTTCCTTCATCCATGCTTTCTTTCTTTTTATACTTATTTCTCTTTCTTTCTTTTTCTTTCTTTCTATCTTTCTTTCTTTCTTTCTTTTCTCTTTTTCTATCTTTCTTTCTATCTTGTTTTTTCTTTCATACCTTCTTTCTTTCTTTCATCACTTCTTTCTTTCTTTCTTTCTTTCTTTCTTTCTTTTCTTTCTTTCTTTCTTTCTTTCTTTAACTTTCTTTCTAATATATGTAAAAACTTTCATCTATTCTATACTACCTACTATAATAATATACATCTTTATACATATATATAACAACTATCTTTGTTTCTTTTCTTTCTTTCTTTCATCTTTTCTTTCTTTCTTTCTTTCTATCTATCCTTCTTTCTTTCATCACTTCTTTCTTTTTTTCTTTTTTGCTTTCATCTGTCTTTCTATCTTTCTTTCTATCTTTCTTTTTCTTTCATTCATCATCTTTCTTTCATTCCTTCATCACTTTCTTTCTTTCTTTCTTTCTTTCTTTCTTTCTTTTTCTTTCTTTCTTTCTGTCTTTCTTTATCTTTCTTTCTTTCTTTCATCTTCTTTTGTGAAAAACTACTCTACTACACACACTACTCCCTACACACATACTATATTTACCTACTACTCTTACTACTCTTTTCATATTTCCCTTCTTTCTTTCTATTTCTTTCTTTCTTTCTTTCTTTCTATCTGTTGCTTCATCCCTACTTTCTTTCTTTCTTTCCTTATAACTTTCTTTCTTTCTATGTTTCTTTCTATTTATTTATCTTTCTATCTATCTTCTACTTTTTCTTTCTTTCTTTCTATCTGTTCCTTTCTATCTACTCTGTCTTTCTTCTCTTTCTTTGCTCTTTCTTTCTTTTTCATCCCTTCTTTCTTTCTATCTCTCTTTCATCCCTTTTTCTTTCTTTTATTTCTTTCATCCCTTCTTTCTTTCTTCTTCCTCCCTTCATCCACTTCTTTATCTTCTTATCTTTTTCATCCCTTCTTTCATTTTCATCCCTTCTTTCTTTCTTTCTCTTTTATCATATTACTCTCATCTCTTTCTTTCTTTCTTTCTTTCTATCTTCCTTTCATCCCTCTAACTATCTTTGTTTCATCTTCTTTCCATCACCTTGCTCTTTCTTTCTTCTTTCTTTCATGCCTTCTTTCTTTCTATTTTTCTTCCTTTTTTTCTTTCTTTCATCCCTTCTTGTGAAAACTACTCCTACTACACATGCTATCTACTACACTTTATAACCCCACTACTAACACTACTACTACTACACATTACTACCACATACTCTACTACTGTTTCTACATACTGCACATACTACACATACTACTGTTACTACACATACTACTCCTACTACATACTACACATGCTACACTACTGTTATACACATGCTCTAACACTACACATACTACTCTACTACACCTACTCTCCTACTACTACTATACTACTATATCTACTGCTGCCTACTCCTACTACATACTCTACTACATACTGCTATGTTGTACACATACTATTCTAGTGAGTCTAGTCTTTCTTTCTTTCATCCATTTCTTTCTTTTTCTTTCATCCATTGTCTTTCTTTTCTTTGTGTCTCATTCTTTCTTTCTTTTCTCTTTCATGTCTTCTTTCTTTCTTTTTTTCTATCTCTTCCTTCATCCCTTCTTTTCTTTCTTTCTATCTTTCATCCATCTTTTTTCTTTCATCCTTCTTTCTTTCTTTCATCCCTTCTTTCTTACTCACTACCTTTCTTTCTTCTTTCCCTTTCTTTCTTTCTTCTTTCTTTCTTTCTTTCAACTTTCTTCGTTCTTTCTTTCTTTATTTTCTTTATTTCTTTGTTTCTTTCTGTCTTTCTTTCTCTATCTTACTTTCTTTCCCATATGCTTTTTGCTCTTTATATCTTTGCCTTCTGTCGTAACAACAACATCTGTCTTTCTTTATCCCCTTCTTTTTCTTTTTTGCTCTTTTTCATCCCTTCTTGCTTTCTTTCTTTTTTTCTTCTTCCTTTCTTTCCTTTCATCACTTTTTCTTTCTTTTTCATCACTTCTTTTCTTTCTTTCTCTTTCTTTCCTATCTTCTTTGTCATCCCTTCTTTCTTTCTTTCTTTCATCCCTTCTTTCTTTTAACTTCTTTCTTTCTTTCTTTCTTTCATCCCTTTGTTTTGTTTCTTTCTTTTTCTTTATCCATTCTTTCTTTCATCCATTTTTCTTTCTTTCTCTTTCTTCCTCCTTTGTCTCTTTCTTTCTTTCTTTCTTTCTTTCTTTCTTTCTCTTCTTTCATCCCTTCTTTCTTTTTCTTTCATCCTTCTTTTTCTGCTTAACTTTGCTGCTCTTTTTCTTTCATCCTTCTTTCTTTCTTTTTTCCTCCTTCTTTCTTTCTTTTTCTTTCTTTTCTCAGTTCTTGTTTATATCTTCAGTAATCCTTATTTGCTTTCTTTCTTTTCACTCCCTACTTACTACTCTTTTTTCTTTTATCTTTCATCCACTTCTTTCTTTGCTCTGTCTTTCTCATCCACTTTGTCTTTCTTTCTCCATCTTTCCTTCTTTCTTTCTTTCTTTCTTTCTTTTCTTTCTTTCTTTTTCTTTCTTTTGTTGTCTTTCTTTTTCCCTTCATCCACTTTTTCTATCTTTCTTTCTTTCTTTTTCTTTCTTTCTTTCTTTCTTTCTTTCTTTCTTTAAATTCTTTCTTTCTTTATTTCTTTATTTCTTTATGTTTCTTTCTATCTTTCTTTTTTTCTATCTTTCTTTTTCTATCTTTCTTTCTATCTATCTTTTCTTTCTTTCTATCTCCTTCATCCTTCTTTCTTTCTTTCTATCTGTATACTCTTTCTCCTCCATGCTCTTTTTTTTTCTTTCTTTTTCATCCCTTCTTTCTTTCTCTTTTTCTTCCTTCCTTCCTTTCTTTCTTTTTCCTTTGCATCCCTTACTCTTTCTTTCTTTCTTTCTTTCTATACTAACTTATGTATCTTTCTTTCTTTGTCATCCCTTTACTCTTTTCCCTTCTTTCATACTTTCTTTCTTTCTTCTTTCTTTTTCTTTCTTTCTTTCTTTTCTTTCTTTCTTTCTTTCTTTGTTTAGTTCTTTCTTTCTTTCTTTCTTTAATTCTTTGTTTCTTTCTATTTCTCTTTTTCTATCTTCTTTTTCTATCTTTCTTTCTACTCTATCTTTCTTTCTGCTCTATCTATCTCCTTCATCCCTTCTTTACTCTTTCTTTCTATCTATCTTTCTTTCTTTTATCCCTTCTTTCTTTCTCTTTTTCTTTCATCCCTTCCCTTTCTTTCTTTCTCTTTTTCTTTCTTTCTTTCTGTATTCTTTCTGTATTTCTTTCTACTTTTTCTTTCATTCCTTCATGTTCTTTCTTTTTCCATCCATTCTTTCTCATCATTCTTTTTCTTTCATCCCTTCTTTCTTTCTTTCTTTCTTTCTTTCTTTCTTTCTTTCTTTCTTTCTTTCTTTCTTTTTCTTTCTTTCTTTCTTTCTTTCATCCACTTCTTTGAATTCTTTCTTTTTCTTTATCCATTCTTTCTCTCCATCCCTTTCTTTCTTTCTTTCATCCCCCTTTTGTCTTTCTTTCTTTCTTTCTTCTTTCATCCCTTCTTTTCTTTCTTTTTCATCATTCTTTCTTTCTTTCTTTTTTACGTTCTTTATCTTCCTTTCATCCATAGTATATTATTTCTTTCTTTCATCCCTTCTTTCTTTTCTTTTTCTTTTTTCTTTCATACCTAACTTCTTTCTATTTATTTTCCTTTTTCTTTCTTTCATCATATCTTGTGAAAAACTACTCTACTACTACATACATACTACTACACATACTATATTTTTCTCTTACTGCTACTACTTTGTACTACACATACTACACTCTTACTACACATCACTATTGTCTTTACTCTTCTACACATACTACGCTTTTACTCTTACTACACATACTACTATACTACACATACTACACAGCACTACACTACTCTTTTACCTTTACTCTCTTACCATCATTTCTTCTATACACACTATCTACTACACACTACTCACCTACTATACTTTACTATGCTTTTCTCTCTTACTACTCCTACACACTACATACTACTATACTACATAGTCACTACTCCCTATTGAGTCTAGTGCTCTTTCTATCTTTCTTTCTTCTTTCATCCATTCTTTCTTTTTCTTTCATCATTTCTTTCTTTCTTTCTTTATATCTTTCATCTCTTCTTTCTTTCTTTCTTCTTTCACCATCCCTTCTTGCTGTTTTTTTATCTTTCTTTCATCCTATTTTTCTTTCATTTCATCCTGTCTTTCTTTCTTTCTTTCTTTCTTTCTTTCTTTCTTTTGTTATCTTTCTTTTCCTTCATCCCTTTTTTCTTTCTTTCTTTTATCACTTCTTTAATCCTTGCTGCTACTCTTTTATTTCATCCCTTTTTCTTTCACTCTTCTTTCTCTTGCTGCTCTAACTTTCGTTCTTTCTTTCTTTATTTGTTTATTTGTTTGTTTCTTTCTATCTTTTTCTTTTTCTATCTTTCTTTTTTTCTGTCTTTCTTTCTATCTATCTCTGTCTTTCTTTCTTTTATCATCTTTCTTTCTTTCTTTGTACTGTTTCTTCTTTCATCCCTTCTTTCTTTCTATATTTCTTTCTGTCCCTTCTTTCTTTCTCATCTTTTCTTTGCTCATTCTTCATCATTCTTTCTTCTCATCCCATTCTTTTTCTTCTTTCTTTCTTTCTTTTCTTTCTTTCTTTCTTTTTCTTTAATCCACTTCTTTTGTTTCTTTATTTCTTCTGTAATAAATTCTTTCTTTCTCTTTTCTTTATCTCCCTTCTTTTCTATGTTTTATCCTCTCTTTTCTTACTTTCTTTCCATACTTCATCCCTTCTTTCTTTTCATCCCTTCTTTTTGTTTCTTTGCTTTTACTGTAATCATTCTTTCTTTCTTTTTCTTCTTTCATCCCTTCTTTCTTTCTTTCTTCTTTCAGCACTTCTTTTTCTTCCACTTTCTATATTCTTTCTTTCTTTTTCTTTCATCCCCCTTCTTTCTTTCTTTCTTTTTCTTTCTGCTCTTTCTTTCTATCTATCTTTCTCTCATCCCTTCTTTCTCTCTCTCTTTTCTTTCTATACTTTCTTTCTTTCTTACTTTTTCTTTATCATTCTTTCTTTCTTTTTTCTTTCATCCCTTCTTTCTGTGCTTTTATCCTTCTTTCTCTTTTTCTTTCTTTCATCCCTGCTGCTGCTTTCTTTCTTATCATCCCTTCTGTCTTTCTTTCTTTCTTTCTTTTTCTGCTAATACCCTTCTTTCTTTTCATCCTTCTTTCTTTCTTTTTTGTTTCTATCCATCTTCTTTTGTTTCTTTCTTTCTTTAATCTCCCCATTTATCTTTCTTTTCTTATTTTTCTTTCTTTTCTTTCTTCTTTCATCCCTGCTTTCTTTCTTTTTTTTCTTTCAACCGTTCTTTCTTTCTTTCTGTATTTCTTTTTCTTTCTTTCCTCTTCTTTTTATCTTTCTTTCTTTCTTCTTTCTTTCTTTCTTTCTTTCTTCTTTCTTTCTTTCTTTATATATCTATCTATCTATCTATCTTTCTATCTTTCTTTCTTTCTTTCTTTCTTTCATCTTCTTTCTTTCTTTCTTTTTGTTCTTTCATCCCTTCTTTCTTTTTATTTTTCATCCCTACTTTCTTTCTTATCTTTCTTTTTTTCTTTCTTTTCATTCATCACTTTTTTCTCTTTCTTTTTCATCCCCTTCTAACTTTCTTTCTAACTTCTTTCTTTCTTTTTCTTTGCACTGTCTTTTTCTATACTTTGCTTTCTATGTTTTTTGTTTTTTTCTTTCATGTACTTTCTTTCTTTCTTTCTTTCTATCTTTCTTTCTTTCATCCTTCTTGTAGAAAACCTACTTCTACTACACCTTTTCTCCTACCACACTCTACTCCTACTCTTACTACTGTCATCCTTCTTTCACTCTTTCTGCTCTGTCTTTTCTTTTCTTTCTATCTTTCCTTCATCCTTCTTTCTTTCTTTACTTTCTTTCTTTCTTTTCTTCTTTCTTTCTATCTTTATCTTTCTTTCTTTCATCCATATTTCTTTTTCTTTTTCTTTCATCACTTTTTCTTTCTTTCTTTCATCACTTTTCTTTCATCCATACTTTCTTTTTTTCTTTCTTTCTTTCACATCCTTCTTTCTTTCTTTTTCTCCACCCCTTTTCTTTCTTTCTTTCTTTCTTTCTTTCTTTGCTGCTCTTTCTTTCTTTTTTTTCTTTCATCCTTCTTTCTTTCTTTTTCAACCCTGCTCTAACTTTCTTTCTTTTTCTTTTTCATCCCTTACTTCTTTCTTTCTTTCTTTCTTTCTGTCTATCTTCCTGTCATACTTCTTTTACTTTCTTTCTTTCTTTCTATCTATCTCCTTTCATCACTTTTTGTTTCTTTTTCTTTTTCATACTTCTTTCTTTCTTTCTTTTTTTTCTTTCTTTCTTTCTTTCATCCCTTCTTTCTTTCATCCTCTTTCTTTCTTTTTTACTTTCTTTCTTTTTCTTTCATCCCTTCTTTCTTTCTTTTTCTTTCATTACTTCTTTTGTTTCTTTCTTTTTTCTTTAAATATTTTTCTTTGTGTCTTTTTTATCCCCTTTTCTTTCTTTTCTTTTCTTTCTTTCTTTCATCCCTTCTTTCTTTATTCTTCATTCACTTATTTGTATTCTAACTTTATATATATATATAACATACAATATAGTAACAACATATATATATATCCCCGCTACTGCTTTCTTTATATCTATACTTTCTTTCTTCCTATCATAACTTTCTTTCTTTCTCCTGTCCCACTTCTTTCTTTCTTTCTTTCTTTCTTACTTACTTTCTTTATCTCTTCCACTTTCTCTTTCATCACTTCTTTCTTTCTCTCTTTGTACTTTTCTATCTTATCTTTCTTTCTTTTTCTTTAATCCCTTCTCTTCTTTTTCTTTCATCCACTTCTTTCTGTCTTTTGTCCTTTCTTTCTTTATTTGTTTCTTTCTTCCCTTCTCTCTTTCTTTCTTTCTTTCTTTATTCATCATATCTTTCTTTCATGCTCTTTTTATCATCCTTCTTTCTTTCATCCCCTTCTTTCTGTCTATTTCTTTCATCCTTCTTTTGTTCTTTCTGTCTTTCCTTTGTCCATATTTTTCTTTATATCTAATATAACTTTCTTCATATAACTTTCTTCTTTCTTTCATCCATGTTTCTAACTCTTTCTTTCTTTTGTTTTATGTCATTTTCTTTCTTTATTCTTTGTTTCTTTCATGTCTTTCTATCTTTCTTTTTTCTTTATCCCTTTCTTTCTTTCTTTCTTTTTCATTCTTTTCTTTCTTTCTTTCTTTCTTTCTTTCTTTTTTTCTATCTATCATCTGCTCTTTCTATCTATCTATCTATCATCCTATTCTATCTATTCTATCTGTTTCTTTTTATCCATCTTTCTTTCTATCTTTCTTTCCCTCTATCTTTCTTTCTTTCTTTCTTTCATCCCTTTTCTCCCTTCTTTCTTTCTTTTATTTCTTTCATCCATCTTTCTTTTATTTTTCATCTCTTTCTTTCTTATCTTTCTTTTTCTTTTTTTTCCCTTCATCTTTTTGTGTATTTCTTTTATTCTTTTCTTTTTCTTTATCTTCTTTCATTTCATTCTTTCTTTCTATCTTTGTCCCTATCTTTCCATATTTCTTCTTTCTTGCTGTACCTTCTGTCTTTCTTTCTATCTATCTTTTCTTTTCTTTCTGTCCTTCTTGAGAAAACTACTCCTACTACATACTACTCCTCTACCTGCATACTTTTCTCTTACCACTCTTCACTACTACATCCTGCTACACTGCTTCTATTCTATCTTTGTACTTATATATCTTTTCACATTACTACTTCATACTTTCTTTCTTTATTACTATCTTTCTTTTTTTGTCTTCACATACTTCTTTATATTTTCCCTACTATATTATTGTTTTCTCATCCTTTTTCTCTTTTGTGCCTTCATCATTTTTCTATATCCTTATCTTTGCTTCTACCACATACTATCATCACTTCTTTTTCTTTTTCTTTCATCACTTTTCTTTCTTTCTTTCATCGTTCTTTTCTTTCTCCCTTCTTTCTTTCTTTCTTTCTTTTTCTTTCATCCCCATTCTTTCTTTTTCTTTCATCCCTTCTTTCTTTCTTTCTTTCTTTCTTTCTTTCTTTCTTTTTCTTTCATCTTTCTTTCTTTCTTTTTTTAATACTTCTTTCTTTCTTTCTATCTTTCTTTCATCCCTTTCTTTCTTTCTTTGCTCTGTGTCTTTCTATCATCTTCTTTCTTTCTTCTCTATCTTTTTTTGTTTTTTGTTTCTTTTTCTTTTTCATCCCTTCTTTCTTTCTTTCTTTCTTTCTTTCTTTCACTCCTTTCTTTCTTTCATCCCTTCCTTTCTTTTCTTTTTGCTTTCTTTCTTTCTTTCTTTCATCCCTTCTTTCTTTCTTTTTCTTTCATTACTTCTTTTGTTTCTTTCTTTTTCTTTAATCCATTTTTTTCTTTGTTCTTTCTTTCTTTCTCTCATTCTTTCTTTCTTTTTTTATCTTACTTTGCTGCATCCATAACTCACTACTTTCAACCCTTCATTAACTTTCTTTCTATGTTGCTCATCTATTTCTTTCTTTCTTTCTATCTTTTGCTCTTTCTTTCTCTGCTACTTTCTTTCTATACTTTTCTTTTTCATTCATCCCACTTCTATCTCTTTCTTTTTTTCATCACTTTCTTTCTTTCTTTCTTTCTTTCTTTTTCTTTCTTTTTCTCTTTTTCTTTCATCCCCTTCTTGCTCTTTATCATCCCCTTGTTTCTCTATCTTTCTTTCTTTCATCCACTTCTTTCTGTTTATTTCTATCATCCCTTCTTTCTTTCTTTTTATTTCTTCATCCCCTTCTTCTCTTTCTTATCATCCCTTCTTTTGTTTACTTTCCTTCATCCACTAATCTTCATTCTTTCTTTCTTTCTTCTTCCATCCCTTTCTTTCTTTCTTCTTTCACATCCCTTTATTTTTCTTCCCTTTCTATGCCTTCTTTCTTAATTTTTCTTGTCCCTTCATTCCTTTTCTTTCTTTCTTTCATCCCTTCTTTCTTTGTCTCTTTCTTTCATGCTGTCTATACTCTCTTTCTTTCTGTCTTTGCTGCTCTTTCTTTAATCATTCTATCTTTCTTTTTGCTCCCCATATACTCTTTTGTCTTTCATCCTCTACTTTAACACCTGTCTTACTGCTACTCTCTTTCTTGCTGTTCCTACTGTCTTCTTTTTATATCACTTGTTTGCTCATATATTTCTTTCTTTCTTTCATACCTTCTTTTGTTTCTTACTTTCTTTGTCATTTTCTCTCTTGTTTCATCACTTCTTTCTTTCTTTCTTTCTTTCTTTCTTTTTCTTTCTTGTTCTTCTTTCTTCCTGTTCATCCTTCTTTCTTTCTTTTATCTCTTTTTCTCTTCTCTTTCATTCTTTCTTTCTTTCTTTCTTTCTTTCTCTTTCTTTCTTTCTTTCTTTCTGTCATATGTACAATACATCTGTACATACAATATGTAACTTTTGTCTATGCTTCTTTCTATCTTTCTTCTTTCATATCTTCTTTTGTTTCTTTCTTTCTTTCTTTCATCCATAACTTTCTTTTATTCTTTCATCCCTTATCTTTCTTTTATTCTTTGTCCATCTTTCTCTTATCTTTCTTTCTTTCTTTCCTCTTTCTATCCTTCTTTCTTTCTTTCTTTCCTTCTTTTTCTTTCTATCTCTCTTTCTGTTTCTTTCATCATTGTTTCTTTCTTCCTTTCTTTCTTTCTCTTTCTTTTTCTTTCATCCCTTCTTGTAAAACCTGCTGCTACTATTTCTATCATCACTTCTTTACTCTCTTTATTTTTCTTTGCATCATCACACTATTCTTTTTCTATTTCTCTATCCATACTTTCTGTCTTCTTTATCCCTTTTTCACTCTTCTAACTTTATATAACACATAACATCCCACAAATTTTTAACTTTTTTATATAATCCCACTCTTTTGTGTTTCATGTTTTACTTTAATCCCTTTCTTTGTGTAACTTTCTTCTTTGTCATCCCTTCTTTCTTTCATCACTTTCTTTCTTTTTCTTTCTTCTTCTATCTTTCTTTCTTTCTTTCATCCATAATTCATTCTTTCTCCCTTCTTTTTCTTTATCCTTCTTTCTGTCATCCCTTATATACTCTTTCCTCTTTGTCTATCTTGTCATCATCTTTCTTTCTTTTCTTCTATTCTTCCCTTCATTCCCTCTTTATTTCTTTCTTTTTTACTTCATCACTTCTTTCTTTCATCCCACTATTTCCTTCTTTTTCTTTCATCCCTTCTTTTGTTTCTTTTTTTTCTTTTAATCATTTTCTACATCCTTTAACTCTTTCTTTCTTTCTTTCTTACTTTTGTTTCTTTCTTCTTTCTTAATATTTTTCTTTGTCTCTTCTGTAACTTTATATTCTTTTCTTTCTTTCTATGTTTCTTTTTGTGTCATCTTTCCCTATTTTTCTTTTTATGCTGCTCTTTCTATATTCTTTTTCTTTTTATTTTTCTTCACATCTATCTGCTCTTTGTATCTTTCTTTTTCTTTCTTTTCCTTCATCCCTTCATCTCTTTCTTTTTGTCCTTCATTCTTTCTTTCTTTCTTTTCTTATATCTTTCTTTCTTTCTCTATCTTTGTTTTTCTTTTCATCACTTCTTTCTTTCTTTTTCATCTTCTTTTGTTTCTCTCTTTTTTACTTTAATCCATTCTTTCTTTCTTTTCTTTCTTTCATCCCTTCTTTCTTTCTTTTTATTTCCAACCCTTCTTTCTTCCCTTTCTATGTTTCTTTCTTTCTTGTCTGTACTAACTTTCTTTCTTTCTTTCTATTCTTTCTTTGTCATCCTTATATCTTTCTCTTTCTTTTATATATGTCATCATTTTCTTTCTGTCTTTTATACCTTTTTCTTTGTTCTTTCATCATCTTCATCACCTTTCTTTCTTTCTTATCCCTTCTTTCTTTCTTTCTTTCTTTCTTTCTTTCTTTCTTTATTGCTATCTTTCATCTATCTTTCTCTCATCACTTTGTTTCTTTCTTCATCACTTCTTTCTTTCTTTCATCTAACTCTTTCTTTCTTTCTTTCTTTCTAACTTTCATCCATTCTTTCTTTGCTCTCTTTCTTTCATCCTCTAACTTCCTTTTCATTCCAACTTTAACTTCCTTTCTATGTTTCTTTCTTTCTTTCTCATCACTTCTTTCTTTCTTTCTTCCTTTCATCCCTTTACACATCCTTCTTTCTTTCTTTCTTTCTATCCATAACTTTCTTTCTTTCATTCTTGTAAAAACTTCTTCTGCACATACTACATCTACTACACATACTACTCATGCTACACCTACTACTCTTTCTCTCTTACTACATCATCATCCCTTGTTTCTTTCTTTCTTTATCTATTTCTTTCTTCTATCTTTGTTTCCTTCTTTCTTTCTTTCTCTATCTTTCTTTGTCCCTTCATCCCTTCTTTCTTTCTTTCTTTCTTTCTTTCATCCCCTTTCTTTCTTCTGTCACTTCCCTTCTTTCTCTCTTTTCTTTCTTTTTCTGTCATTATCTTCTTTCCTTCATCCACTTTCTTTCTTTCTTTATCCCTTTCTTTAATCCGCTTCTTTCTTTCTTTTTCTTTCATATACTGTTTCTTTATTTCTTTCTTTCTTTCTTTCTTTCTTTCTTCTTTCTTTTGTCCACTTCTTTGCTACTTTATATCTTTTTCTTTCTTCTTTATTTCTTTTATTCATCCTTCTTTCTATCTTTCATCTTTTTCTATCTGACTTTCTATCTTTAATACATTCTAACTTTCTCTTATATCCACTTCTTTCTTTCTTTCATCTATCAATATTTCTTTCTATCTTTCTATATCCCCTTCTTTCTTTCTTTGTCTATTCTTTCTTTCTTTTATCCTTGTCACTTCTTTCTGTCTTTTTCATCACCTCTTTCTTTCTTCTTTCTTTCTTTCATCCCTTCCTTCTTCTTCTTCAATCATCCCCTTCTTTCTTTCTTTCTTTCTTTCTTCTTTCATACATAACTTTCATCACTTTTTTCTTTTTTTCTTTCATCCTCTTTTGTTTCTTTCTTTCTTCATCCATTTTTTCTTTCTTTCGTTTTCTTTCCACCTTCTTTCTCTTTCTTTCTTTCTTTCTTTCTCTTTCTTTCTTCTTTTCTCCCTTCCTTTCATCCCTTCTTTCTAACCCATTCTTTTCATCCCTTCTTTGTTTCTTTCTTTCTTTCTATCTTTCTTTCTTTGTCTTTAACATCTATTTCTTTCTTTTATTTTTAAATCATGCTGCTCTTATAACTTTTCTTTCTTTTCTTCATCCACTTTCTGCTCTTTTTATCCTTCTTTCATCCTTCTTTCTTTGTTTATCTTTCTGTTTCCCCTTCTATCTTTGTTTTCTTTCTTTTTCTTTCTTTCTTCTCATCACTTCTTTCTGTCTTTCTTTCTTTTACTTTCATCTATTCTTTGCTTTTCTTTTTTCTTTCAACCCCTTTAACACTTTTGTTTTCTTTCCAACCTTCTTTATTTCTATCTGTGTTTTCTTTCTTTCTTTCTATCCCTTCTTTTTCTTTCTTTCTTTCTATTTTCTTCTTTCTTTCACTCTTCTTTCTTCTTTCTTTCTTTCTATTGTCCACTATCTTCTCTGTCTTTTCTTATTTGCTTTTGTTTCTTTCATCTTTTTCTATCTACCTCTTTCTTTCCTTTTTTGTGTCACTTTCACAACTAACAACAACAACTTTCTTTCTTTCTTGTTTTCTTTCTATCTTTCTTTCTCTATTTTTCTTTCATCATTCTATCTTCTCTTTCAGTCTTCTTTCTTTTTTGTTTCTTTCTTTCTACTAATCAACTTTCTATCTTTTCTTTTATCTCTTTCTACCTTGCTCACTTTCTTTCTTTCTTTCAACACTTCTTTTCTTCTTTAATATATTTCCTCTATCTGTCTTCTTTTTCTCATCCCTTCTTTCTATCTTTCTTTCTTTCTTTCTCTTTCATCCCTTCTTTCTTTCTTCTCTCCTTCTTTCTTTCTTTCATCCCTTCTTTCTTTCTATCTACTTTCTTTCATCCCTTACTACTCCTCTTTACATTACCTCTCTACCTTTCCTTCTTACTACTCTTTCTTTCATCCCTTCACTTCTTTTCTTCATCTATCCTTCTTTATATTTCTGTCACTTTCTTTCTTTGTTCTCTGCTATCTTTCTTTTCTCTTTCTTGTCCATGTAACTTTTCTTTCTTTTTCTCTTTTTTATCCCTTCTCTTTCTTTCTGTCTTTCTTTCTTTCTTTCTTTCTTTCTTGCTATCTTTTTCTATCTCCCTTTTTCTGCTCTGCCTATCTTTCTTTTGTCACTCTTGCTTTCTTTCACTTTCTCTTTCATTCATTCTTTTCTTTCTTTCTTTCTTTCTTTCTTTCATCCCTTCTTGTAAACTTCTCTACTACATACTCTACTACATACTCTCTTTATTTCTCTTACTACTTTCATGTCTCTTCTTTCTATCTTTCTATCTATCTATCTTTCTTTCTATCTTTCTTTCATCACTTCTCTTTCTTTCTTTGTTTCATTCATCCTTCTTTCTACTTCTTTTTCTTTCCTCCTTCTTTCTTTGTTTTCCTATCATCCCTTCTTTCTTTTATTCCTTCTTTCTTTTTCTTTCATCCATAACAACAACAACTTTTTCTTTTGTATTTGTCTTTCTTTCTTTCAATACATCTTTATGTAACAACTTTCTTTCTTTGTTCCCTTATATACTATACTTTCTTTCTTTCAATCCTTCTTTCTTTCTTTCTTTTTCTTTCATCACTGCTCTTTGTTTCTTTACCTTCTTTCTTTTCTTTCTCTTTCTCTTTCATCCTTTCCATCTATCTGTTTCTATCTTTCTTTTTTATCTTTCTTTCTTCTATCTTTCTTTCTTTCTTTCTTTCATCCCTTCTTTCTTTGTTTTTTTATTTCTTCTTTTCTTTCTATCTTTCAACTCTTTCTTCCGCTAACAACTTTTCTTTAACAACAACTCTTTTCTTTCTTTTTTTATCTATTCTTTCTTTCTGTTTCTTTTAACTTTTCAACCCCTTTCTTTTAGAAAAACTACTCTACATATAACTCTACTACACATACTACTTTACTACTCTTTCTATGTCATGTCCTTCTTTCTTTCTTTCTTTGTCTTTCTGTCTTTCTTTCTCTTTCTCTTTTCTTTCTTTCCTTCATCCCTTTTCTATCTTTACTTTTTATCACTTCTTTCTTTCTTTTACTTTCTCTCTTCTGTCTTTCTGTCATCTTTCTTTCTTTGCTATCTTTTTCTATCTTTCTTTTTCTTTGTGCTCTTTCTTTCTCTTTCTCTTTTTCTTTCTCTCTTTTTCTTCTTTCTTTCTATCTTTCTTTTTCCAGTCTTTCTTTCTATCTCTTTCTTTCTTTTTCATCTTCTCATTCTTGTAGAAAAACTTCTACTGCACATACTCTCCTACCACACATATCTCTTTAACTCTTACTACTACATCTATCATAGTCTGTTTCTTTCTGTCATCTATCTTTTTCTATCTTTCTTTTCTATCTTTCATCCCTCTTTTCTTTCATCATATATAACTCTTTCATCCCTTCTTTCTTTTATCTTTCTTTCTTTCATCCCTAGTATCTTTCTTTGTTTCTTTCATCTATACTCTTTCTTTCTTTCTTTCTTTCTTTCACTTTTCTTTCTTTCATCCATTCTTTCTTTCTTTCTTTTCCCTTCTTTCTTTCTATCTTCTTTCTTTGTCTTTTTCTTATATATACTTTCTTTCTTGATTATATATTTCTTTTATTATTGTTCTGTCATCCTTTCTTTTCTTTTCTTTCTTTATTTTTCTTTCTTTCTTTTCTTTCATACCTTTCTCTTATTTTCATCCTTTCTTTCTTTCTTTCTTTCTTTCTTTCTTTCTTTCTTATCTTTCATTTTTTCTGTGCGAAAAACTTCATCCTACTACACACTTTTCTCCTACCACATATCTTTTACTCTTTCTATCATCATAACTTTCTTTCATAATATAATATACTTTCTTTCTTTCTTTCATCCCTTCTGTCTTTCTTTCTTTTCCTTCATCCACTTCTTTCTTTCTTTTTCTTTCTTTCTATCATACTTTCTTTGTTTTCCTTCTCTATTTCTGTTTCTTCCTTTCTTTCTTTCTTGCATCCTTCTTCTTTGCTTCTTTCATCATCTTTCTTTCTTCCTTTCTTTTTCATCCATTCTTTCTTTCTTTTCATCACTATTCTTTCTTTCTTTCTTTCTTTCATCCCTTCTTTCTCTTTCTTTTTCTTTTTCATCACTTCTTTCTTTTCTTTTTCTTTCATTCTTTCTTTTTCATCCCTTCTTTTAACTTTCTTTCTTTCCTCCCTTCTTTCTTTCATCACTTCTGTTTCTCTTTCTTGCGTTCTTTCTTTTCTATCTTTCATCCTTCTTTCTTTCTTTCCTCATCCTTCTTTGTTTCTTTTTTTTTCTTCATCAATTTTTCTGTCTTTCTTTGTAATAATTCTTTCTTTCTTTCTTTCTTTCTTTCTTTCTTGCTTTCTTTCTTTCTTTCTGTCTTTCTTTCTGTCTGTTTTCTCTTTCTTTGTCTTATGTTTCTTTTTCTTTTTCTTTTCATTTACTTTCCCTCTATCTTTCTCTTCTGTTTTTCCAAAACTTTCTTCTTTCTTTCTTTCTACTTCTTTCTTTCTTTCTTTCTTTCTTTTTCTTTCTTTTCTTTCTTTCTTTCTTTCTATCTTTCTTTCTTTCTTTCTTTCTTTTTCTTTCATCTTTCTTTCTTTCTTTCTTTCTTAAACCTTCTTTTTTGTTTCTTTCTTTCTTCCTTATCCATTCTTTCTTTCTTTCTTTCTTTCTTTCTTTCTTTCTTTCTTTCTTTCTTTATCTTTCTTTCTTTCTCTATCTTCTTTCTTGCTTTCTTTTTCAAAATCCTTTCTTTCTACTGTTTCTTCTTCTTTTCTCTTCTATCTTTCTTTCTTTCTATCTGATCTTTCTTTCTTACCTTTCTTTCTTTCTTCTTTCTTTCTTTCTTTCTTTCTTTCTCTTTCTTTCTTTCTTTTTTTCCATCCCCTTCTTTCTTTCTCTTTCTTTCTTTCATCCCTTCTTTATTCTTTCTTTTTCTTCTCTTCTCTCTTTCTTTCTTTCTTTTCTTTCTTTCTTTCTTTTTCTTTCAAACTTTCTTTCTTTGTTTTTCTTTCTTTCTGCTTTCTTTCTTTCTGTACTTTCTTTCTTTCTTTCTTTCTTCTATCCCTCTCTTCTTTCTTTCTTCCTTGTCTTTCTTTCTTTTCTTTCTTTCTTTCTTTCTTTCTTTCTTTCTCTTTCTTTGTTTCTTCCTATCTTTCTTTTTTCTGTTTCTTCCAATCTTTCTTTCTTTTCTTTCTTTCTTTCTTTCTTTCTTCTTTTCTTTTTATCTTTCTTTCTTTCTATTCATCTCTCTTTCTTTCCTTTCTTTGTTTTTCATCCCCCTATTTTCTTTCTTTTTCATCTTCTTTCTTTCTTTCTTTCTTTCTTTCTTTCTTGTTTCTTTTTCTTTTCTTTTCTTTCTTTCTTTCCTTCTTCTCTTTCTTCTTTCTGTTTATCTTAACTCTTTCTCTTCTTTCTTTCTTTCTTGCTTTCTTTCTTTTCTTTCTTTCTTCTTCTTTCTTTCTTTCTTTTTCTTTTTCTTTCTTTTATTCTTTCTTTCTGATCTTCACTTCTTTCTCTTTCTTTCTATCTTCTTTCTTTTTTTTTCATCCCTTCTTTCTTTTTCTTTCTTTTCCTTCTTTCTTTTTCTTTCTTTCTTTTTTCTTTCTTTCTTTCTTTCTTTCTTCTTCTTTGTTTTCTTTCTTTTCTCTTTTCTTTCTTTTCTTTCTTTCTTTCTTTCTTTTTCTTTCATCCATACTTTCTTTTTCTTTCTTTCTTTCTTTCTTCTTTCAATACTATTCTAGTTCTTTCTTTTTCTTCCAAACCTTCCTTTTTCTTTCTTTCTTTCTTTCTTTCTTTCTTTCTTTCATCTCTTTGTCTTTCCTGCTCTTTCTTGCTTTCATCACTTTCTTTCTTTCTTTTTCTTTGTACCCTTCTTTCTTTCTTTCTGTTTTCTTTCTTTCTTTTTCTTTCTTTCTTTCTTTCTTTCTTTCTTTCTTTCTTTCTTTCTTTCTATCTACCTTTCTTTCTAGCTCTTCTTTCTTTCTTTTTCTTTTCTTTCTTTCTTTCTATCTTTCTTGTATTCTTTCTCTTTCTTTCCCTTCCCTTCTTTCTTTTTTTTTGTCTTTCTTTGTTTCTTTTTTTTCTTTTTTGAATTTCTTCTTTCTTTCTTTCTTTCTTTCTTTCTCTTTCTTTCTTTTCTTTCTTTCTTTCTTTCTTTTCTTTCTTTCTTTCTTTCATCCCTTCTTTCTTGCTTTTTGTTTCAAAAACCTTCTTCCTTTCTCTCTATGTTTCTTTCTCTTTTTCTTTTCTTCTTTCTTTCTTTACTTTTCTTTTTCTTTCTATCTTTCTTTCTTTCTGCTCTTTCTTTTCTTCTTTTTCTTTCTTTCTTTTGCCAAAACTCTTTCTTTCTTTCTTTCTTTCTTTCTTTCTTTCTTTCTTTCTTTCCATCCCTTCTTTCTTTGTTCTTCTTTTTCTTTCTTTCATTTCTTTATTTCTTTCTTTTTTCCATCTTCTTTCTTTCTTTCTTTCTTTCTTTTTCTTTCTTTCTTTCTTATCTTTCTTCCTTTCTTTCTTTCTTTCTTTCTTTCTTCTTTCTCCCTTCTTTCTTTCTTTCTTCTTTCTTTCTTTATCTATTGTTTCTTTCTGTCTTTCTTTTTCTATCTTTCTTTCTATCTTTCTTGTCTCTCTTTCTCTCTTTCTTTCTTTCATCCCTTCTTTCTTTTTCTTTTTATTTCTTTCATCCCCTTGTTTCTTTCTTTATCTTTCTTTCATCTTTTTACTTTCTTTTTCATCAGCTTTCTTTCTTTTTCTTTCTTTCTTTCTTTCCTCTTTTTCTTCATCCCTTTTTTTCTTTCTTTTCTTTTCTTTCTTTCTTTCTTTCTTTCTTTCTATCTTCCTTTTCATCACTTCTTTCTTCTTTCTTTCTTTCTTTCTTTCTTTCTTTCTTTCTTTCTTTCATCTTTCTTCTTTCTTTCTTTCTTCTTTTCTTTCTCTTTTTTTCTTTCTTTCTATCTTTCTTCATCACTTCTTTCTTTCTATCTATCTTTCTTTCTTTCATCTTTCTTTCTTCTTTCTTTCTTTCTTTCTTTCTTTCTTTCTTTCTTTCTTTCTTTTCTTCTTTCTTCTTTCTTTCTTTTTCTCTCACTTGAACTGTCCCTATAGCTGACTCTTTGTTTCTTTCAAAACCTTTCTTTCTTTTCTTTCTTTCTTTCTTTCTTTCTTTCTTTTTCTTTCTTTCTTTCTTTCTTTCTCTTTCTTTCAACATCAACGCTTTCTTTCTTTTTTATCAACTTCATTCTTTCTTTCTTTCTTTCTCTTTCTTTCATTCTTTTTCTTTCTTTCTTTTCGTCGTTTCATCCATATCTTTCTGGCTTTTGTTCTCAACCCTTTGTTTCTTTGCTTTCTGTGTTTTCTTTTTTCTCTTTCTTTCTTTTATCTTTCTTTTCTATCTTCTCTCTCTTTCTTTTTCTTTTCTCTTTCTTTCTTTCTTTCTTTCTTTCTACCTTTCTTTCCTTTCTTTCTTTCTTTTTCTTTCTTTCTTTCTTTTGTTTCTTTCTTTCTATCTTTCTTTTTTCTTTCTTCTTTCTTTCTTTTCTTTCTTTCTTTCTGTTTCTTCCATCCCACTTCTTTCTTTCTTTCTTTACTTTCTTTCTACTCTTTCTTTCTTTCTTTCTTGCTTTCTTTCTTTTCTCTTTCTTTCTTTCTTTCTTTCTTTTATTCTTCTTTCTTTCATCCACTTCTTTCTTTCTTTCTCTTTCCAACTTTCTTTCTTTTTTCTTTTTATTTCTTTTTCTTTTCCAAATCTTTCTTTCTTTCTTTCTTTCTATCTTTCTTTCTACCTTTCTTTCTTTTTTTTATCTTTTCTTTCTTTCTTTCTTTCTTTCTTTCTTTCTTCTTTCTTTCTTTCTTTTCTTTCTTTCTTTCTTCTTTCTTTCTTTCTTTCTATCTTTCTTTATTTTCTTTAACTTTTTCATCTTCTTTTCTTTCTTTATTTACTTTCTTTCTGTATCTCTTTCTTTCTTCTTTCTTTTCTCTTTCTTTCTTTCTTTCTTTCTTTGTCACTTTCTTTCTTTTCTTTCTTTCTTTTTCTTTCTTTCTTTCTTTTCTTTCTGTGATTATCATCTTTCTATTCTTTTCTTTTTCTTTCTTTTCTTCTTTCTTTTTTTGTCTTTCTTTTTCTATCTTCTTTCTTTCTTCTTTCTTTCTTTCTTTCTTTCTTTCTTATCTTTCTTTCTTCTTCTTTTTCTCTTCATCCCTTTTCTTTCTTCTTCTCTTCCTTCTTTTTCTTTCTTTCTTACTGATCTTTCTTTCTTTCTTTCTTTCTTTCTTGCTCATCCCTTTTTCTTTCTTTCTTTTTTATTCCCTTCTTTCTTTCTTTTTTATCTTCCTTTCTTTCTTTCTTTCTTTCTTTCTTCTTTCTTTCTTTCATTACTTGAAACTTTCTTCTAGCTATATCCTGTTTCTTTCGATCTTTCTTTCTACTTTTTCCATCATCACTTCTTTCTTTCTTCTATCTTTCTTTTTCTTTGCTCTTTCTTTCTTTCTTTATTTCTTTCTTTCTTTCTTTCTTTCTTTCTTTCATCCACTTCTTTCTTTCTTCTTTCTTTTCATCTTCCTTCTTAGGCTTTCCTTTCTATTTTTCCTATTTCATCCTTCTTCTTTCTTTCTTCTTCATTCTTTCTTTTCTTTTTCATCTTTTTCTTTCTTTCTTTTCTTTCCGATCTTTCTTTCTTTCTTTCTTTCTTTCATCACTTTCTTTCTTTCTTTCTTTTTCTTTTCTTTCTTTCTTTCTTTCTTTCTTTCTTTCTTTCTTTTTTCTTTCTTCTTTCTTTCTTTCATTCCTTCTTTCCTAAACTTTTCTTTTTCTTTCTTTCTACTACTCTTTCTTTCTTTCTTTCTTTCTTTCTTTCTTGTTTATGATAACTTCTTTCTATCTTTCTTTCTACACATACTTTTCTTTCTTTCATCACTACTCTCTCTAGCTCACTTTCTGTTTTTCTAAACTACTCTTTCTTTTTCTTTCTCCTTCTTTCTTTCTTTCTTTCTTTCTTTCTTTCTTTCTTTTTTCTCTTACTTTCATATTTTCTTTCTTTTCTTTTTACTTTCTTGTCTTACTACTCTTCTACACATACTATACTACATACTACTTCTACTCTTACTACATGTCTATCTCTTCTGTTTTTCCAAACTTTTTTTTTCTTTCTTTCTTTCTTATCTTTCTTTCTACTTTACTTTCGCTTCTCTTTTCTTTTCTTTCTTTCTTTCTTTCTTTCTTTCTTTCTTTCTTTCTTTCTTCTTTCTTTCTTTCTTTCTTTCTTCTTTCTCTCTTTCTTCTGTTTCTTTCTTTCATCCCCTTCTTTCTTTCTCTTTCTTTCTTGCTTTCTTTCTTTTCTTTCTTTCTTTCTTTCTTTCTTTCTTTCTTGTAAAACTAATCATACTTTCTTTCTTACTCTTCTTTAATCTATTCTTCTTTCTTTCTTATCTTTCTAACTATCTTTCTTTCTGTTCACTTCTTTCTTTCTGTCTTTCTCCAAACCTTTCTATTTCTTTCTTTTTCTTTCTCCCTTCTTTCTTTCTTTCTTCTTTCTTTCTTTCTTTCTTTACTACTGTTTCTTTAGGCTCTTTTTCTGTCTTTCTTTCTATCTTTCTTTTCTGTCTTTCTTTCTATCTTCTTTCTCTTTCTTTCTTTCTTTCTTTATTTCTTTCTTCTATCTTTCTCTTCTTTCTTTCTTTTTCTTTCTTTCTTTCTCTCTCATTCTTTTTTTCTTTTTCATCCTTTCTTTCTCTTTTTCTTTCTTTCTTTCTTTTCTTTCTTTTCTTTCTTATCTTTCTTTTATCCTTCTTTCTTTCTTTCTTTCTTTCTTTTATCCATACTTCTTTTTTCTTTCTTTCTTGCTTTCTTTCTTTCTTTCTTTCATACTCTTTCTTTCTTTTACTTTTCTCTTTCTTTTCTTGCTTTCTTTCTTTCTTTTTATCTTAGTTCTTTTTCTTTTGTTCTTTCTTTCTTTCTTTCTTCTTTCTTTCTTTCTCATCCCTTCTTTCTTTCTTTCTTTCTTTTCTTTTCATTCCTTCTTTCTTCCCTTCTTTGCTCTTTCTTTCCTTCTTTCTTTCTTTTTTTGTTTCACTTTTCTTTTTCTTTCTTTCTTTCTTTCTTTCTTTCTTTCTTTTTTCTTTCTTTCTTTTTTCTTTCTTTCTTTCTTTCTTTCTTTCTTTCAATCTACTAACCTTCTTTTTCTTTTCATATCTTCTTTCTTCTTCTTTCTTTCTTTCTTTGCATTCTTTCTTTCTTTTCTTTTATACTTTCTTTCTCCCTTCTTTCTCTCTTTTTTATTCTTTCTTTCTTTAATATTTTTCTCTATCTTTCTTTTCTTTCTTTTTCTTTCTTTCTTTCTTTTTCTTTCTTGCTCTTCTTATCTGTCTAAAATCTTTTCTTTCTTCTTTCTTTCTTTCTTTTCTTTTTCTTTCTTTCTTTCTTCTTTCTTTATTTTCTTTCTCCCTTCTTTCTGTCTTTTCTTTCTTTCCAACCCTTCTTTTCTTTCTTTCTTTTCTTTCTTTCTTTCTTTTCTTTCTTCTTTTCTTCCTTTCTTTCTTTCTTTTTTTCTTCTTCCTTTTTCTTTCTTTTTCTTTCTCTTCTTTGTTTTCTCTTCTTTTTCTTTCTTCCTCTTTCTTTCATTCTTTTCTTTCTTTCTTTCTTTCTTCTTTCTTTGTCTTTCTTTCTTTTCTTTCTTTTTCTTTTCTTCTTTCATTACTTCTTTCTTTTCTGTTTTTTCTTTCTCTTCTTCTTTCTGTCTATTTCTTTTCTAGGCTCTTTCTTTCTCTCTTTCTTTTTCTTTCTTTCTTTCTTTCTTTCTTTCTTTCTTTTCTTTCTTCATTTCTTTCTTTCTTTCTCTATCATTCTTTCTTTATTCTTTTTCTTTTCATCTTCTTTTCTTTACTTTCTTTAATCTTTCTTTCTTTCTTTCTTTCTTTCTTTCTTTCTTTCTTTTTCTTCTTTCTTTCTTTTTCTTTCTTTCTTTCTTTCTTTCTTCTTTCCATCTTCTTTCTTTCTTTCTTGCTCTTTCTTTCTTTCTATCCCTTCTTTCTTTCTTTTTCTTTCCATCCCTTCTTTTGTTTCTTTCTTTCTTCTTTATCCATTTTTTCTTTCTTTCTTGTCTTTCTGCATCTTTCTTTCTCTGTTCTTCTCTTCTTTCTTCTTTCTTTCTTTCTTTCATCCCTTCTTTCTTTCTTTTTTTACTTGTCAACCCTTAGCTTTCTTTTTCTTTTCTTTGTTTCTTTCTTTTTCTTTCATCTTTCTTTACTTTCTACCTTTCTTTTTTCTTTCTTTCTTTCTTTCTTTCTCTTCTTTCTTTCTTTCTTTCTTTCTTACATCCCTTCTTTCTTTCTTTTTCATCCCTTCTTTCTTTCTATCTTTCTTTTTCTTTCATCACTTCTTTTTAGCTTTCTTTTTTTATTTCTTTCTCTCTTCTTTCTTTCTTTTATTTTTCATCCCACTTCTTCTCTTTCTTTATCTTTCTGTTTTCCAACTTTCTTCCTTCATCACTTTTCTCTTCTTTCTTTTCTTATCCCTTCTCTTTTTCTTTCTTTCTTTTTTTATATCTTTACTACTATATCTCTATTCTATCTTTTGTTTTTTAACATTCCTTCTTCTTTCTTTCTTTCTTTCTTTCTTTCTTTCTTTTTCTTTCTTTCTTTCTATCTTTCTTCACTATATTTCTTTCTTTCATCCCTTTTTTGTGAAAAACACTCCTACTACACACACTACTCCTACTACATACTATCTTACTACACCTACTACTCTTACTACTCTTACCATCATCCCTTCTTTCTTTCTTTCTGTCTATCTCTTCTTTCTTTCTATCTTTCCTTCATCCTTAACAACAACTTTCTTTCTTTTCTATCTTCCTTTCATCCTTATAACAACAACAACACATCATAACTCTTTCTTTTTCTTTTTCTTTCATACCTTCTTTCATTCTATTTTTTCTTCCTTTTTCTTTCTTTCATCCCATGCTTGTGAAAAACTACTCTACTACACATACTACTCTACTACACATACTACTTTCTTGCACTCTTGCTACTGCTACACATACTACACATACTGCACTACTCTTTACTACACATACTGCATACTACACATACTGCTCTTGCTACGTACTCCTCTTTACTACTGTACTACACGTACTACTACTCTTGCTACACATACTACTCTTGCTACACATACTATCTACTACGCGCACTTCTACTACCCCACTACACTCCTCTACTCTGCTCCCTACTCTACTACTCCCTGCACATACTACTCTACTACATACCTGCTCCTAATGAGTCTGGTCTTCTTTATCTTCTCTTTTCTTTTTCTTTTCTTTCATCCATTCTTTCTTTCTTTCATCATTCTTTCTTTCTTTCTTTTTCTTTCATCTCTTCTTTCTTTCTTTTTCTATCTTTGTTCATCCTTCTTTCTTTCTTTCTATCTATCTTTCTTTCTTTTATCCTTCTTTCTTTTTCTTTCTTTTTCATCATAACTTTCTTTCTTTCTTTCTTTTGTTATCTTTCTTTTTCTTTCATCCCACTTTTTCTTTCTTTCTTTCTCTTTCTTTCTTTCTTTCTTTCTCTTTCTTTCAATTCTTTCTTTCTTTATTTCTTCTTTGTTTCTTTCTATCTTTCTTTTTCTATCTTTCTTTTTCTATCTTTTTTCTTTCTATCTATCTTTTCTTTCTTTCTTATCTTTCCTTTATCATCTTTCTTTCTTTCTATCTAT
>NC_056715.1:12021433-12025044 GCF_018831695.1 Puntigrus tetrazona | reverse complement strand
AATACTGTAAATGGCTAATATTCTAGTAGCATCCATGCTAATAAGCTACTAATAGGTGTAACCATAAAATAAAATGTTAGCATATTTTCTTAAGGATATGGAAATTAAATATACACACTCTCTGAACCAAACACAAATTAAAAATGAATAGTTTCACCCATTTTATGATTCTGTCACATGTGTTTTGTTAGTATGAATAAACTATGCTTTTACACAGCTCTACGTAAAAGAGCAGATACTCACAACCTGTAACTCCTATGAAGGCTGACTGAGTTGATCAGTGGATATTGTTGTTGTCGTGATGTGGTTGGTCCTGGACCTGGTCCCTTGTGCTCTGGCCTGGTTCTGACTGGGTTTGCTTAATCTGGGGCAGATCCAGGGCCGTACTGCAATTCGCTGAAGGTGAAAGGGTTGAAAAGTTAAACGGATGATCAGGCTCGAGAGACAGAGAAAATGTGCTGAAATGTGTGTGTGTTTGACTGACTGTTGTTCTTTGCAGCCTTCAGTGCTCCCCTCCGTCTCTCCAGGGCTTTCTCCAGCTCAGACTTCTGTGATGGTGATGGAGGGTGTGTCTCAGGCGAGGAGGAGGGGCCTGGACGCTTCACAGAGTTCTAACAGAAAGATTCCGTTACTATACCAACAGCTAGTTTCAAACACATTTGAACTATGTAACAATAATAAAATAAATTTAGCAATCCTAACCAGGATTCCCTGAAGTTCCAGTATGGCACAATTTGTCCCTTCTTTCTGCAGGAAAACCAAGGAAACAATAAAGCAGACTATGTAAGAGAGAGTTATTATTTTTAAGTGATTTTAAGTGAACTTCCTCTGTTGATAATGTTATCAAGATTTTTATATTAAAAAAAACCTAAGACCCACATCATCTGGACGCTCTGTTAGAGGCATGGCATATTGTAGACTAGGAAGTAAATGTCCACTGCTATGATTGGTTAACACTTTGTTTGTTTGAAGGCCTAACGCTGCTGTGATTTAGGTTAAAAACTCATATAGTGATCACGTAATAAAAACAGTTACTCGCACTTGTGTGGTGCGACAACTTATTTGTTTTCCACAGTGTACGGATTACTGTTATACAGTCATTTTTAAACGGGCGGTACTTATTTGTTTTCTGTGTATGTTTTCATTACGCTGGAAAGCAGTCAGTCTAGCAGCTGCTGTAAGTGTGCTACAGAATTAAATGAACTTGAACTCGAATGTAGTTGGTAAAGTAACGTCATTTATTTGAATCTTTATAAAAATCCTGCTTCGAATTGTGCCTTGTTTGTAAACAAATCTATGGTATAATTTTAACAAAGTTCTTATTGATGCATGTCTGAAACCACTCTTTGTTAAACTTGGGATCAGAAAAATGCTAAGACAACTTAGGGCTGCATAGAGTTTTGCTGTATTTTATCATTTGAAATATGCATTTTTTTGTAACAAGTCTTTACTGTCACTTTCGGTTCGGCTGAATGCTTCCTTGCTAAAGATTTCATTGGTATATTGTAGGTAATAAGTCATTTCAATGACATTGATTAACCAAATAAAGTAAAGTTTAAAGTAGTGTGTTTTTGTGTTTGTAAGAAATATGTACCGGCCCTGGTCTGGCTCTGTTGGTTTTCTGGGAAACACGTCGCAATTGAACACCTTTTTTGATGCGCTGCATCATCTCATCCACAGCTTGCTGTCTGATGTCTTTCTCTGTCAGAAACACACACACACACACACACACACACACACACATGGACAGACAAATGGGATTACAAATGGAAGTACATTTAAACAGATCAACACAAATGTGGATACATCTGCTGCATTTCATTAGCAGTCATTTCAGACACTGAATAATATCAGATGTACTGACACCACTAAACTGAACTGTGAGGGTTTTATTTGAGCTGGCATGCACAAATATCATGAAAAAATCAAAAGAAAGTTGATCTGTGATGTTTGTTTTTGTTGAGCGGCCTTGGCAAACACTTTTAGTCATTCTGTCAAATGTAACAAAAAATACAAATATTATCTGCTTACCAGTCTGATGTTTTTCTGACATTATAAAAAAATCAAAACATTCTCTTCTGCAAAGGCTCTAAATTGGCATTGCGTTTTTAGAGCTAGCGTACAGTTCAATAAAAACCTATTCATATGAGATCATAGAAATGCTGTTCAATATTAGCAAGAACACCTGAAAGAAAACTGCAATTATTTGACTAAAGTATCTAAGCTTTTGGCCAGCAATACTTATTATAGGACGTGAAAGAATTTTATTCAATCCACTGGAAATGTTATAGTAGAGGTTCCCATACTGCCTCCCTTGAATCGTCAGCGGGAAGCGTCCTGAATTCTAGCCATCTCCCCATAGAACTCCATTAGTGCCTTATACCTGGGACTGATCACACACACACACACACACCTGCACTCATCACGCACACACCTGAACCTCATTACTGCACACAGATTTAAGCCACACTCACACACAGATTAGTGCGAAGTCACTGGACTCTGATACTTGCTGATTGACCCAATCTATGCATGGTTATCGACTCTGCATCTAACTTGCCTTTTTGTTACGGCTCTGCCAGTATTTTGTATCTCTACCTATCTATAATAAAAGCTGCAAATGGATCTCGCCTCCTCTGATGCTTCGCCACAGGAAAGATAACCACTTCTTGAAAATATTCAAACCCAATGAAAAAGAAAATCAAGCACTAGCGATAAAGGGAAGGCTAAAGTTCATCAGTCAGTTTCTATAAACCTGAACATCATGCCAATAACTGAAGAATTGTAATATTTTTTTTTAGCATAAATAGGTAATGACTTATCCAAACTCTGTACAAAAGTGTTTGTCCTTCAGTTGCAAGTCTTCTTCCTTTTTCTCTACCATCTTGTTTTTTTTAAGTGTAAGGCTAAAAGAAATGGCTAAGAACAAACTTGAACTTGACCTCAAGTCTTTCATTTTCTCCAATTGCTATGATGATGAACAGAAGTTTACTTTATGTGAAACAGTGTACATTAATTACATTCCATCTGACGGAATGCACTGCAACTTCATTCAACACCGATCAAAAAGGTCAAAATAAACGTCTGAAGTCTTTCATGTAGCTTGACGGCGAATGCAAATGCAGGGCAGCTCTGCTAATGAAATGAAACAAAGAAAAACCTTGAACCATCTGCCATCTCTGATTACTGTGCTTTTAAATTATCAATCTATGTAAACTTTTCATTTATTAATTATTATAAAGCAAAACTTTGGTTTACAGATTGGAAATGAATTCTGATGGCTCTTTGCTCTTTACCTGGGGATTTCTCAGAGGAGTCCTTCTCCACTAATGCAATTTCAGCGCTCACATCTTTTTTCTTACGAAGCATAGATAGTAATGAGCTAAAAGAGATAAAGACAAAAGAGAAAAATGGAGAACTAAAGCAAAATTTTCTGTCACTGAAACTTTTCTGAAATATATGTCACTGAAACTTGCCAATGAGCAAACAGCCTGTTGACTTTTTTTACTATTAAGTTATATTCCCTCAATTTGATGGCTTTCGTTACAAACAGACACTCACCTGAGTGGGTTGCTTGAGGAGGCAGTGGGTGGAGGTGGAGGAGGTGGGGG
>NC_056715.1:12020799-12021333 GCF_018831695.1 Puntigrus tetrazona | reverse complement strand
TGCTGTTATGGCGAAAACAAACTTTTAAACACCAGTTTGCTGAATCAGACTTACATTTATTGAAGTATTTCACCCAGAAAATAAAATCTTTAGCAAATCTGGAGAAATGCATCACTCAGGAATGGATGTGAATGGGTGCCGTCAGAACGGGAGTCCAAACAGCTGACGAAAACATTACAATAAGGCAAAAGATGACACATAAAAGTCCCCAATAACTTGAATGTTAACGTGAGCTGACGGGAGATGTTATAAAAGTGCTTTTTGTGTTTGCGACAGAAAGCAGCGCTGGAGAAACGACTGTCAGAGAGTCGACTGAAACCGAAAGACCGGACGAAGAAGAAGAAGAAGAAGAAGAAGAAGGAGGAGGAGGAGGAGGAGGAGGAGGAGGAAGCAGAAAATCAGAGCGGAGCCAAGAACCAGACGCCTCGTAAGAGAGAGCCTCCGGTGAAGAGCAGCACCGAGCCGGCAGACGATAAGACCACCGCCACCAGATCCACTCGCTCCAGGGATTCGACGGAGGAGGCCGCCGCCCAG
>NC_056715.1:11813668-12016168 GCF_018831695.1 Puntigrus tetrazona | reverse complement strand
CTCCTACTACACATACTACTCTACACATACTACACATTTACACTACTCTTGCTACACATACTACTCCTACTACACACACATACTACACTACTCTTCACTACACATACTACTCTTTACTTTACTACTCTTTCTGTCTTTCTTTCTTTCTATCTTTCTGTCTTTCTTTTTTCTTTCATCCATTCTTTCTTTTTTTCTTTTTCTTTCATCTCTTCTTTCTTTCTTTTTCTTTCTTTCCTTCATCCCTTCTTTCTTTCTTTCTATCTTTCTTTCATCCCTTTTTTCTTTCTTTCTTTTTCATCCCTTTTTCTTTCTTTCTTTCTTTCTTTCTTTCTTTCTTTCTTTCTTTCTTTCTTTCTTTCTTTATCTTTTTTCCTTTCATCCCTTTTTTTCTTTCTTTCTCTTTCTCTCTGTCTCTTTAATCCCTTCTTTCTTTCTTTTTCTTTCATCCATTCTTTCTTTTTTCTTTTTTCTTTCATCTCTTCTTTCTTTCTTTTCTTTCTTTCCTTCATCCCTTCTTTCTTTCTTTCTATCTTTCTTTCATCCTTTCTTTCTCTTTTTCTTTCTTTCTTTTTTTCTTTCTTTCTTTCTTTCTTTCTTTCTTTCTTTCTTTCTTTCTTTTGTTATCTTTCATCCCTTTTTCTTTCTTTCTTTTTTATCCCTTCTTTAGTCCCTTCTTTCTTTCTTTTTTCTTTCATCCCTTCTTTCTTTCTTTCTTTCTTTTGTTCTTTCTTTCTTTATTTCTTTATTTCTTTGTTTCTTTCTATCTTACTTTCTACTCTTTCTTTTTTTCTATCTTTATTTTTCTATCTTTCTTTCTATCTTTCTTTCCTTCATCCTTCTTTCTTTCTTTCTATCTTTCTTTCTTTCTATCTTTCCTTCATCCCTTCTTTCTTTCTTTCTATCTTTCTTTCTTTTATCCCTTCTTTCTTTTTTGCTTTCTTTTTCATCCCTTCTTTCTTTTTCTTTCTTTCTTTCTTTTTCTTTCATCCCTTCTTTCTTTCTTTCTTTCTTTCTTTCTTTTCCTTCTTTCATCCCTTCTTTCTTTCTTTCTTTCTTTTTCCATTCTTTTCTTTCTTTCTTTCTTCTTTTGTCTTTCTATCTTTAGTTCTTGGAATCCCATTCTTTCTTTTTATTTATTTCTTTCATCCTTTCTTTCTTTCTTTCTTTCTTTCTTTTTTTCTTTCTTTCTTTCTTTTGTTTCATCCTTTCTTTCTTTTTCTTTCTTTCATCCCTTCTTTCTTTCTTTCTTTTTTCCCTTCTTTCTTTCTTTCTTTCTTTCTTTCTTTTTCTCCTTCTTTCTTTCTTTCTTTCTTTCTTTCTTTCTTTCATCCCTTCTTTCTTTCATCCTTCTTTCTTTCTTTCTTGCTTTCTTTCTTTCTTCTTTCATCCCTTCTTTCTTTCTTTTTCTTTCATCTCTTTCTTTTCTTTCTTTCTTTCTTTATCCATTTCTTTCTTTCTTTCTTTCTTTCTTTCTTTCTTTCTTTCTTTCTTTCTTTCTTTCTTTCTTTCTTTCTTTCTTCTTTCATCCCTTCTTTCTTTCTCTTTTCTTTCAACCCTTCTTTCTTTCTTTCTATGTTTCTTTTTCTTTTTTTTCTTTCTTTCTTTCTTTCTTTCTTTCTATCTTTCTTTCTTTCTTTCTTTCTTTCTTTCTTTCTTTCTTTCTTTCTTTCTTTTTCTTTCTTTCTTTCTTTCTTTCTTTCTTTCTCTTTCATCCCTTCTTTCTTTCTTTCTTTTGTCTTTCATCCCTTCTTTCTTTTTCTTTCTTTCTTCTTTAATCCTTTTTTCTTTCTTTCTTTCTTTCTTTCTTTCTTTCTTTCTTTCTTTCTTTCTTTCTTTCTTTCTTTCTTTTCTTTCTTTTTCTTTCTTTCTTTCTTTCTTTCTTTCTTTCTTTCTTTCTTTCTTTCATCCCTTCTTTCTTTCTTTTTCTTTCAACCCTTCTTTCTTTCTCTCTATGTTTATTTTTCTTTTTTTTCTTTCTATCTTTCTTTCTTTCTACCTTTCTTTCTTTCTTTTTCTTTCTTTCTTTCTTTCTTTCTTTCTTTCTTTCTTTTTCTTTCATCTCTTTCTTTCTTTCTTTCTTTCTTTCTTTCATCCCTTCTTTCTTTCTATCTTTCTTTCTTTCATCCTTTTTTCTTTCTTTTTTTATTTCTTTCATCCCTCTTTCTCTTTCTTTCTTTCATTTTTCATCCTTTCTTTCTTTCTTATCTTTTTCTTTCTTTCTTTTTCATCCTCTGTTTTTTTCTTTCTTTCTTTTTTTCTTTCTTTCTTTCTTTCTTTCTTTCTTTCTCTTCTTTCTTTCTTTCTTTCTTGCTCTTTCTTTTTCTTTCTTTCTTTCTTTCTTTCTTTTTTCTTTCATTTCTTTCTTTCTTTCTTTCTTTCTATCTTTCTTTCTATCTTTCTTTCTTTCTTTCTTTCTTTCTTTCTTTCTTTCTTTCTTTCTTTCTTTCTTTCATCCCCTTCTTGTAGAAAAACTCTACTACACATACTACTCCTACTACACATACTACTCCTACTACACCTACTACTCTTACTACTCTTACTACTACATCATCCCTTCTTTCTTTCTTTCTATCTATCTTTCTTTCTTTCTATCTTTCTTCATCCCTTCTTTCTTTCTTTCTTTCTTTCTTTCTTTCTTTCTATCTATCTTTCTTTCTTTCATCTTCTTTCTTCTTTTTCTTTTTCTTTCATCCGTCTTTCTTTCTTTCTTTCTTTCTTTCTTTCTTTCTTCATTCATCCCTTCTTTCTTTTTTCTTTCATCCCTTCTTTCTTTCTTTCTTTCTGTCTATCTTCCTTTCATCCCTTCTTTCTTTCTTTCTTTCTTTCTTTTTTCTTTCATCCCTTCTTTCTTTCTTTCTTTCTTTCTTTCTTCTTTCATCCCTTCTTTCTTTCTTTCTTTCTTTTTACTTTCATCCCTTCTTTCTTTCTTTCTTTTTCTTTCATCTTTCTTTCTTTCTTTCTTTTCTTTCATCCCTTCTTTCTTTCTTTCTTTCTTTCTTTCTTTCTTTCTTTCTTTCTTTCTTTCTTTTTCTTTCTTTCTTTCTTTCTTTCTTTCTTTCTATCTTTTTCTATCTATCTATCTTTCTTTCTTTCTTTCTTTCTTTTTTGTTTTTCTTTCATCCCTTCTCTTTCTTTCTTTCTTTCTTTCTTTCTTTCTATTTTTCTATCTTTCTTTCTATCTTTCTTTCTTTCTTTCTTTCTTTCTTTCTTTCTTTCTTTCTTTCTTTCCATCTTTCTATCTATTCTTCTTTCTTTCTATTTTTTTCCTTCATCCCTTCTTTCTTTCTTTCTATCTTTCTTTCTTTTATCCCTTCTTTCTTTTTTCTTTCTTTTTTCATCCCTTCTTTCTTTCTTTCTTTCTTTCTTTTTTCTTCCTTCCTTCCTTTCTTTTTTCTTTCATCCCTTCTTTCTTTCTTTCTTTCTTTTTTATGCCTTCTTTCTTAATTTTTCCTTTTTTCTTTCATCCCTTTTTTCTTTCTTTCTTTTTCATCCCTTCTTTCTTTCTTTCTTTTTTCTTTCATCCCTTCTTTCTTTCTTTCTTTTTTCTTTCTATCTTCCTTTCATCCCTTCTTTCTTTCTTTCTTTTTCATCCCTACTTTCTTTCTTTCTTTCTTTTTTCTTTACTACTCCTACTACACCTACTACTCTTACTACTCTTACTACTACATCATCCCTTCTTTCTTTCTTTCTATCTATCTTTCTTTCTTTCTATCTTTCATCCTTCTTTCTTTCTTTCTTTCTTTCTTTCATCCCTTCTTTCTTTTTTTCTTTTTCTTTCATCCGTCTTTCTTTCTTTCTTTCTTTCTTTCTTTCTTTCTTTCTTCATTCATCCCTTCTTTCTTTTTTCTTTCATCCCTTCTTTCTTTCTTTCTTTCTTTCTTTTTTCTTTCATCCCTTCTTTCTTTCTTTTTTCATCCCTTCTTTCTTTTTTCTTTCATCCCTTCTTTCTTTCTTTCTATCTTCCTTTCATCCCTTCTTTCTTTCTTTTTTTCTTTTTTCTTTCATGCCTTCTTTCATGCCTTCTTTCTTTCTATCTTTCTTTCCTTTTTCTTTCTTTCATCCCTTCTTGTGAAAAAACTACTCTACTACACATACTACTCTACTACACATACTACTCTTTACTCTTACTTTCTACTACACATACTACACATACTACACTACTCTTTACTACTCTTTCACACATTCATTCTTTCCTTTTTATTTTTCTTTCATCTTTCTTTCTTTCTTTCTTTCTCTCTATTTTTCTTTTTTCTTTCTATCTTTCTTTTTCAATCTTTTTCTTTCTTTCTTTCTTTCTTTCTTTCTTTACTCTTACTACACATACTACACATACTACTCTTACTACACATACTATTCCTACTACACTATACTCCTTCTACACATACTACACATACTACTACTCTTTACTACACATACTCTCTACTACATACTATACTACTACTACATTACTACTCTAGTAGTCTAGTCTTTCTTTCTATCTTTCTGTCTTTCTTTTTTCTTTCATCCATTCTTTCTTTTTCTTTTTCTTTCTATCTTTCTTTCTTTCTTTTTTCTTTCTTTCCTTCATCCCTTCTTTCTTTCTTTCTATCTTTCTTTCATCCCTTTTTTCTTTCTTTCTTTTTCATCCCTTCTTTCTTTCTTTCTTTCTTTCTTTCTTTCTTTCTTTTGTTACCTTTTTTCCTTCATCCCTTTTTCTTTCTTTCTTTTTTATCCCTTCTTTAATCCCTTCTTTCTTTCTTTTTTCTTTCATCCCTTCTTTCTTTCTTTCTTTCTTTCTTTCTTTCTTTTGTTCTTTCTTTCTTTCTTTCCTTCATCCCTTCTTTCTTTCTTTCTATCTATCTTTCTTTCTTTCTATCTTTCCTTCATCCCTTCTTTCTTTCTTTCTATCTTTCTTTCTTTTATCCATTCTTTCTTTTTCTTTCTTTTTCATCCCTTCTTTCTTTCTTTCTTTCTTTCTTTTTCTTCCTTCCTTTCTTTCTTTCTTTCATCCTTTCTTTCTTTCTTTCTTTCTTTCTTTTATGCCTTCTTTCTTAATTTTTCTTTTTCTTTCATCCCTTTTTTCTTTCTTTCTTTTTTCATCCCTTCTTTCTTTCTTTCTTTTTTCTTTTATCCCTTCTTTCTTTCTTTCTTTCTTTTTTCTATCTTCCTTTCATCCCTTCTTTCTTTCTTTCTTTTTCATCCCTTCTTTCTTTCTTTCTTTCTTTCTTTCTTTTTTCTTTCAACCCTTCTTTCTTTTTTGTTTTTTCTTTCATCCCTTCTTTCTTTCTTTCTATCTTTCTTTCTTTCATTCTATCTTTCTTTCTTTCTTTCTTTTTCTTTCTTTCTATTTTTCTATCTTTCTTTCTATCTTTCTTTCTTTCTTTCTTTCTTTCTTTCTTTCTATTTTTCTATCTTTCTTTCTTTCTTTCTTTCTTTCTTTCTTTCTTTCTATCTATCTTTCATTCTTTCCTTTTTTATTTTTTCTTTCAACCCTTCTTTCTTTTTTGTTTTTTCTTTCATCCCTTCTTTCTTTCTTTTTTTTCAATCTTTCTTTCTATCTTTCTTTCTTTCTTTCTTTCTTTCTTTCTTCTATCATTCTTTCTATCTTTCTTTCTTTCTACCTTTCTTTTTTCTTTCTTTCTTTCTTTCTTTCTTTCTTTCTTTCTTTCTTTCTATCTTTCTTTTTTTCTATCTTTCTTTTTTCTATCTTTCTTTTTTCTTTCTTTTTCATCCCTTCTTTTTTTCTTTTTTCTTTCATCCCTTCTTTCTTTCTTTTTATTTCTTTCATCCCTTCTTTCTTTCTTTCTTTCTTTCTTTCTTTCTTTCTTTCTTTCTTTCTTTTTTTTCTTTCTTTTTTCATCCCTTCTTTCTTTCTTTCTTTCTTTTTTCTTTCTTTCTTTCTTTCTTATCTTTCTTTTCTCTTTCTTTTTCCTTCATCCCTTTTTTCTTTCTTTCTTTTTTTATCCCTTCTTTCTTTCTTTCTTTCTTTCTTTTTCTTTCTTTCTTTCTTTCTTTCTGTCTTTCTTTCTTTCTTGCTATCTTTTTTCTATCTTTCTTTTTCTTTCCTTACCTTCTTTCTTTTTCTTTCTTTCTTTCTTTCTTTCTTTCTTTCTTTCTTTCTTTTTCTTTCATCCCTTCTCTTTCTTTCTTTCTTTCTTCCTTCTTTCTTTGTTTCCTTCTTTTTCCTTTCTTTCTTTCTTTCTTTCTTTCTTTCTTTCTTTCTTTCTTTCTTTCTTCTTTCATCCCTTCTTTCTTTGTTTCTTTCTTTTTTCCCTTCTTTCTTTCTTTCTTTCTTTCTTTCTTCTTTCATCCCTTCTTTCTTTCTTTCTTTCTTTCTTTCTTTCTTTCTTTCATCCCTTCTTTCTTTCTTTCTTTTTTCTTTCAACCCTTCTTTCTTTTTTGTTTTTCTTTCATCCTTCTTTCTTTCTTTCTTTTTCTTTCTTTCTTTCTTTCCATCTTTCTATCTATCTTTCATTCTTTCCTTTTTATTTTTTCTTTCATCCTTCTTTCTTTCTTTCTTTCTTTCTTTCTTTCTTTCTTTCTTTCTTTCTTTCTTTCTTTCTCTCTATTTTCTTTTTCTTTCTTTCTATCTTTTTCTATCTTTCTTTCTTTCTTTCTTTCTTTCTTTTTTGTTTTTCTTTCATCCCTTCTTTCTTTACATTTCTTTCTTTCTTTCTTTCTTTCTTTCTTTCTTTCTTTCTATTTTCTATCTTTCTTTCTTTTTCATTCTTTCTTTCTTTCTTTCCATCTTTCTATCTATCTTTCATTCTTTCCTTTTTTATTTTTTCTTTCATCCCTTCTTTCTTTCTGTCTTTTTTTCTCTCTATTTTTCTTTTTTCTTTCTATCTTTCTTTTTTTCAATCTTTCTTTCTATCTTTCTTTCTTTCTTTCTTTCTTTCTTTCTCTTTTCTTTCTTCTATCATTCTTTCTATTTTTCTTTCTTTCTACCTTTCTTTTTTCTTTCTTTCTTTCTTTCTTTCTTCTTTCATCCCTTCTTTCTTTCTTTCTTTCTTTCTTTCTTTCTATCTTTCTTTTTCATCCCTTCTTTCTTTCTTTCTATCTTTCTTTTTTCTTTCATCCATTCTTTCTTTCTTTCTTTCTTTCTTTCTTTCTTTCTTTCTTTCTTCTTTCATCCCTTCTTTCTTTCTTTCTTTCTTTCTTTTTTCATCCCTTCTTTTGTTCTTTCTTTTTCTTTAATCCATTCTTTCTTCTTTCTTTCTTTCATCCCTTCTTTCTGTCTTTATCCACTTTTTTCTTTCTTCTTTCTTTCTTTCTTTCATCCCTTCTTTCTTTTTTTTTCTTTCCCTTCTTTTGTTTCTTTCTTTTTACTTTAATCCATTCTTTCTTTCTTTCTTTCTTCTTTCATCCCTTCTTTCTTTCTTTTTTCTTTCTTTCCCCTTCTTTCTTCCTTTCTATGTTTCTTTCTTTTTTTTCTTTCATCCCTTCTTTCTTTCTTTCTTTCTTTCTTTCTTTCTTTCTTTCTTTCTATCTTTCTTTCTTTCATCCCTTCTTTCTTTCTTTCTTTTTTCTTTCTATCTTTCTTTCTTTCTATCTTTCTTTCTTTCTTTCTTTCTTTTTTCTTTAATCCATTCTTTCTTTCTTTCTATCATCCCTTCTTTCTGTCTTTTTATCCCTTTTTCTTTCTTCTTTCTTTCTTTCATCCCTTCTTTCTTTCTTTCTTCTTTCATCCCTTCTTTCTTTCTTTCTTTTTCTTTCTTTTTCTTTCATCCTTCTTTCTTTCCTTTTCTTTCCAACCCTTCTTTCTTTCTTTCTATATTTCTTTTTCTTTTTTTCTTTCTCTTTCTTTCTTTTTTCTTCTTCTTTCTTTCTTTCTTTCTTTCTTTCTTTCTTTCTTTCTTTCTATCTGTTTCTTTCTTTCTTTCTTTTTTCATCCCTTCTTTCTTTCTATCTTTCTTTCTTTCATCCCTTTTTTCTTTCTTTTTATTTCTTTCATCCCTTCTTTCTTTCTTTTTATTTTTTTCATCCCTTCTTTCTTTCTTATCTTTTTTTTCTTTCTTTTTCCTTCATTCTTTTTTCTTTCTTTCTTTTTTTATCCCTTCTTTCTTCTTTCTTTCTTTCTTTCTTTCTTTCTTTCTTTCTTTCTTTCTTTCTTGCTATCTTTTTTCTATCTTTCTTTCTATCTTTGTTTTTTCTTTCATGCCTTCTTTCTTTCTTTCTTTCTTTCTTTCTTTCTTTCTTTCTTTCTTTCTTTCTTTCTTTCTTTCTTTCTTTCTTTCTTTCTTTCTTTCTTTCTTTCTTTCATCCCTTCTTGTAGAAAAACTACTCCTACTACACATACTACTCCTACTACACCTACTACTCCTACTACACCTACTACATCATCCCTTCTTTCTTTCTTTCTATCTATCTTTCTTTCTTTCTTTCTATCTTTCCTTCATCCCTTCTTTCTTTCTTTCTCTTTTCTTTCTTTCTTTCTTTCTATCTATCTTTCTTTCTTTCATCCCTTCTTTCTTTTTTTTCTTTTTTCTTTCATCCCGTCTTTCTTCCTTTCTTTCTTTCTTTCTTTCTTCATTCATCCCTTCTTTCTTTTTTCTTTCATCCCTTTTTTCTTTCTTTCTTTCTTTCTTTTTTCTTTCATCCCTTCTTTCTTTTTTGCTTTCTTTCTTTCTTCTTTCATCCCTTCTTTCTTTCTTTTCTTTCATCCCATTCTTTTGTTTCTTTCTTTTTCTTTAATCCATTTTTCTTTCTTTCTTTCTTTCTTTCTTTCTTTCTTTCTTTCTTTCTTTCTTTCTTTCTTCTTTCATCCTTCTTTCTTTCCTTTTTCTTTCTTTCTTTCTTTCTTTCTTTCTATGTTTCTTTTTCTTTTTTTTCTTTCTATCTTTCTTTTTTTTATCTGTCTTTCTTTCTTTCTTTCTTTCTATCTGTTTCTTTCTATCTATCTGTCTTTCTTTCTTTCTTTCTTTCTTTCTTTCTTTTTTCATCCCTTCTTTCTTTCTATCTTTCTTTCTTTCATCCCTTTTTCTTTCTTTTATTTCTTTCATCCCTTCTTTCTTTCTTTTTATTTTTTTCATCCCTTCTTTCTTTCTTATCTTTTTTTCTTTCTTTTTCCTTCATCCCTTTTTTCTTTCTTTCTTTTTTTCTTTCTTTCTTTCTTTCTTTCTTTCTTTCTTTCTTTCTTGCTATCTTTTTCTATCTTTTTCTTTCTATATCTTTGTTTTTCTTTCTTTCATGCCTTCTTTCTTTCTTTCTTTCTTTCTTTCTTTCTTTCTTTCTTTCTTTCTTTCTTTCTTTCTTTCTTTCATCCCTTCTTGTAGAAAAACTACTCCTACTACACATACTACTCCTACTACACATACTACTCCTACTACACCTACTACTCCTACTACACCTACTACTCTTACTACTCTTACTACTACATCATCCCTTCTTTCTTTCTTTCTATCTATCTTTCTTTCTTTCTATCTTTCCTTCATCCCTTCTTTCTTTCTTTCTTTCTTTCTTTCTTTCTTTCTTTCTTTCTTTCTTTCTTTCTTTCTCTTTTTTTCTTTCTTTCATCCCGTCTTTCTTTCTTTCTTTCTTTCTTTCTTCATTCATCCTTCTTTCTTTTTCTTTCATCCCTTCTTTCTTTCTTTCTTTCTTTTTTCTTTCATCCCTTCTTTCTTTCTTTTTTCATCCCTTCTTCCTTTTTTCTTTCATCCCTTCTTTCTTTCTTTCTTTCTTTCTTTCTGTCTATCTTCCTTTCATCCCTTCTTTCTTTCTTTCTTTCTTCCTTTCTTTCTTTCTTTCTTCCTTTCTTTCTTTCATCCCTTCTTTCTTTCTTTCTATCTTCCTTTCATCCCTTCTTTCTTTCTTTTTTTCTTTTTTCTTTCATGCCTTCTTTCATGCCTTCTTTCTTTCTATCTTTCTTCCTTTTTTCTTTCTTTCATCCCTTCTTGTAGAAAAACCACTCCTACTACACATACTATCTCTACTACACATACTACTCTTACTACTCTTACTACTACTACTACACATACTACACATACTACACTACTCTTACTACTCTTACTACACATACTACACATACTACTCTTACTACACATACTACTCCTACTACACATACTACACATACTACACTACTCTTACTACACATACTATTCCTACTACACATACTACTCCTACTACACATACTACTCTTACTACTCTTACTACTCCTACTACTCATACTACACATACTACACTACTCTTACTACACATACTACTCCTACTACACATACTACTCTACTACACATACTACTCCTAGTAGGTCTAGTCTTTCTTTCTATCTTTCTGTCTTTCTTCTTTCTTTCATCCATTCTTTCTTTTTTCTTTTTTCTTTCATCTCTTCTTTCTTTCTTTTTCTTTCTTTCCTTCATCCCTTCTTTCTTTCTTTCTATCTTTCTTTCATCCCTTTTTTCTTTCTTTCTTTTTTCATCCCTTCTTTCTTTCTTTCTTTCTTTTGTTATCTTTTTTTTTCCTTCATCCCTTTTTTCTTTCTTTCTTTTTTTATCCCTTCTTTAATCCCTTCTTTCTTTCTTTTTCTTTCATCCCTTCTTTCTTTCTTTCTTTCTTTCTTTCTTTTGTTCTTTCTTTCTTTATTTCTTTATTTCTTTATTTCTTTGTTTCTTTCTATCTTTCTTTTTTCTATCTTTCTTTCTATCTTTCTTTCCTTCATCCCTTCTTTCTTTCTTTCTTTCTTTCTATCTATCTTTCTTTCTTTCTATCTTTCCTTCATCCCTTCTTTCTTTCTTTCTATCTTTCTTTCTTTTATCCCTTCTTTCTTTTTTCTTTCTTTTTTCATCCCTTCTTTCTTTGTTTCTTTCTTTTTTCTTTCATCCCTTCTTTCTTTCTTTCTTTCTTTCTTTTTTATGCCTTCTTTCTTAATTTTTTCTTTTTTCTTTCATCCCTTTTTTCTTTCTTTCTTTTTTCATCTCTTCTTTCTTTCTTTCTTTCTTTTTTCTTTCATCCCTTCTTTCTTTCTTTCTTTCTTTTTTTCTTTATATCTTCCTTTCATCCATTCTTTCTTTCTTTCTTTTTTCATCCCTTCTTTCTTTCTTTCTTTCTTTCTTTTTCTTTCTTCTTTCTTCTTTCTTTCTTTCTTTTTTCACTTCTTTCTTTCTTTCTTTCTTTCTTTCTTTCTTTCTTTCTTTCTTTCTTTCTTTCTTTCTTTCTTTCTAATTTCATCCCTTCTTTCTTTCTTTCTTTCTTTTTACTTTCATCCCTTCTTTCTTTCTTTCTTTTTTCTTTCAACCCTTCTTTCTTTTTTGTTTTTTCTTTCATCCCTTCTTTCTTTCTTTCTATCTTTCTTTCTTTCTATCTTTTTTCTATCTTTCTTTCTTTCTTTCTTTCTTTCTTTCTTTCTTTCTCTCTTTCTTTCTTTTTTGTTTTTCTTTCATCCCTTCTTTCATTCTATCTTTCTTTCTTTCTTTCTTTCTTTCTTTCTTTCTTTCTTTCTTTCTTTCTTTCTTTCTTTCTTTCTTTCTATCTTTCTTTCTTTCTTTCTTTCTTTCTATCTTTCTATCTATCTTTCATTCTTTCCTTTTTTATTTTTTCTTTCATCTCTTCTTTCTTTCTTTCTTTCTTTCTTTCTCTCTATTTTTCTTTTTTCTTTCTATCTTTCTTTTTTCTATCTTTCTTTTTTCTATCTTTCTTTTTTTCTTTTTTCTTTCATCCCTTCTTTCTTTCTTTTTTCATTCCTTCTTTCTTTCTATCTTTCTTTCTTTCATCCCTTCTTTCTTTCTTTTTATTTCTTTCATCCCTTCTTTCTTTCTTTTTATTTCTTTCATCCCTTCTTTCTTTCATTCTATCTTTCTTTCTTTCTTTCTTTCTTTCTTTCTATTTTTCTATCTTTTTTTCTTTCTTTCTTTCTTTCCATCTTTCTATCTATCTTTCATTCTTTCCTTTTTTATTTTTTCTTTCATCCCTTCTTTCTTTCTTTCTTTCTTTCTTTCTTTCTCTCTATTTTTCTTTTTTCTTTCTTTCTTTCTTTTTTTTCAATCTTTTTCTTTCTTTCTTTCTTTCTTTCTTTCTTTCTCTCTTTCTTTCTTCTATCATTCTTTCTATCTTTCTTTCTTTCTACCTTTCTTTTTTCTTTCTTTCTTTCTTTCTTTCTTTCTTTCTTTCTTTCTTCTTTCATCCCTTCTTTCTTTCTTTCTTTCTTTCTTTCTTTCTTTCTTTCTTTCTTTCTTTCTTTCTTCTCTTATCCCTTCTTTCTTTCTTTCTTTCTTTCTTTCTTTCTTTCTTTCTTTCTTTCTTTCTTTTTTCATCCCTTCTTTTGTTTCTATCTTTTTTCTTTAATCCATTCTTTCTTTCTTTCTTCTTTCATCCCTTCTTTCTTTCTTTTTTCTTTCAACCCTTCTTTCTTCCTTTCTATGTTTCTTTCTTTCTTTTTTCTTTCATCCCTTCTTTCTTTCTTTCTTTCTTTCTTTCTTTCTTTCTTTCTTTCTATCTTTCTTTCTTTCTTTCTTTTTTCTTTAATCCATTCTTTCTTTCTTTTTTCTATCATCCCTTCTTTTTGTCTTTTTTATCCCTTTTTTCTTTCTTCTTTCTTTCTTTCATCCCTTCTTTCTTTCTTTCTTTCTTTCTTTCTTCTTTCATCCCTTCTTTCTTTCTTTCTTTCTTTTTTCTTTCATCCCTTCTTTCTTTCTTTCTTGCTTTCTTTCTTTCTTTCTTCTTTCATCCCTTCTTTCTTTCTTTTTCTTTCATCCCTTCTTTTTCTTTTTCTTTCTTTTTCTTTAATCCATTTTTTCTTTCTTTCTTTCTTTCTTTCTTTCTTTCTTTCTTTCTTTCTTTCTTTCTTTCTTTCTGTCTTCTTTCATCCCTTCTTTCTTTCCTTTTTCTTTCAACCCTTCTTTCTTTCTTTCTATGTTTCTTTTTCTTTTTTTTCTTTCTATCTTTCTTTTTTTATCTGTCTTTCTTTCTTTCTTTCTTTCTTTCTATCTGTTTCTTTCTATCTATCTTTCTTTCTTTCTTTCTTTCTTTTTTCATCCCTTCTTTCTTTCTATCTTTCTTTCTTTCATCCCTTTTTCTTTCTTTTTATTTCTTTCATCCCTTCTTTCTTTCTTTTTATTTTTTTCATCCCTTCTTTCTTTCTTATCTTTTTTTTTCTTTCTTTTTCCTTCATCCCTCTTTCTTTCTTGCTATCTTTTTTCTATCTTTCTTTCTATCTTTGTTTTTTCTTTCATGCCTTCTTTCTTTCTTGCTTTCTTTCTATCTTTCTTTCTATCTTTCTTTCTTTCTTTCTTTCTTTCATCCCTTCTTGTAGAAAAACTACTCCTACTACACATACTACTCCTACTACACCTACTACTCTTACTACTCTTAATACTACATCATCCCTTCTTTCTTTCTTTCTATCTATCTTTCTTTCTATCTTTCCTTCATCCCTTCTTTCTTTCTTTCTTTCTTTCTTTCTTTCTTTCTTTCTTTCTTTCTTTCATCCCTTCTTTCTTTTTTTCCTTTTTTCTTTCATCCCGTCTTTCTTTCTTTCTTTCTTTCTTTCTTTCTTCATTCATCCCTTCTTTCTTTTTTCTTTCATCCCTTCTTTCTTTCTTTCTTTCTTTCTTTCTTTCTTTCTTTTTTCTTTCATCCCTTCTTTCTTTCTTTTTTCATCCCTTCTTTCTTTTTTCTTTCATCCCTTCTTTCTTTCTTTCTTTCTTTCTTTCTGTCTATCTTCCTTTCATCCCTTCTTTCTTTCTTTCTTTCTTTCTTTCTTTCTATCTTCCTTTCATCCCTTCTTTCTTTCTTTCTATCTTCCTTTCATCCCTTCTTTCTTTCTTTTTTTCTTTTTTCTTTCATGCCTTCTTTCATGCCTTCTTTCTTTCTATCTTTCTTCCTTTTTTCTTTCTTTCATCCCTTCTTGTAGAAAAACTACTCCTACTACACATACTACTCCTACTACAAATACTACTCTTACTACTCTTACTACTACTACTACACATACTACACATACTACACTACTCTTACTACTCTTACTACACATACTACACATACTACTCTTACTACATACTACACATACTACATACTTTCTACACATACTACTCTACTACACATACTACACATACTACTATACTCTTACTACACATACTCTCTACTACACATACTACACATACTACACTACTCTTACTACACATACTACTCCTACTACACATACTACACTATCTTTACTACACATACTACTCTACTACATACTACTCTTACTACTCTTACTACTACTACTACACATACTACACATACTACACTCTCTTACTACTCTTACTACACATACTACACATTACTATCTTTACACATACTACACATACTACTCTTACTACACATACTACTCTACTACACATATTACTACACATACTACTACTTTCTTTCTTTACACATACTATCTACTACACATACTACACATACTACACTACTCTTGCTACACATACTACTCTTACTACACATACTACTCTACTACACATACTACTCTTACTACTCCTACTACACATACTACTCCTACTACACATACTACACATACTACACTACTCTTACTACACATACTACTCCTACTACACATACTACACTACTCTTACTACACATACTACTCCTACTACACATACTACTCCTAGTAGGTCTAGTCTTTCTTTCTATCTTTCTGTCTTTCTTTTTCTTTCATCCATTCTTTCTTTTTCTTTTTCTTTCATCTCTTCTTTCTTTCTTTTTCTTTCTTTCCTTCATCCCTTCTTTCTTTCTTTCTATCTTTCTTTCATCCCTTTTTTCTTTCTTTCTTTTTTCATCCCTTTTTTTTCTTTCTTTCTTTCTTTCTTTCTTTCTTTCTTTCTTTCTTTCTTTCTTTTGTTATCTTTTTTTCCTTCATCCCTTTTTTCTTTCTTTCTTTTTTTATCCCTTCTTTAATCCCTTCTTTCTTTCTTTTTTCTTTCATCCATTCTTTCTTTTTCTTTTTCTTTCATCTCTTCTTTCTTTCTTTTTCTTTCTTTCCTTCATCCCTTCTTTCTTTCTTTCTATCTTTCTTTCATCCCTTTTTTCTTTCTTTCTTTTTTCATCCCTTTTTTCTTTCTTTCTTTCTTTCTTTCTTTCTTTCTTTCTTTCTTTTGTTATCTTTTTTTCCTTCATCCCTTTTTTCTTTCTTTCTTTTTTTATCCCTTCTTTAATCCCTTCTTTCTTTCTTTTTTCTTTCATCCCTTCTTTCTTTCTTTCTTTCTTTTGTTCTTTCTTTCTTTCTTTCTTTATTTCTTTGTTTCTTTCTATCTTTCTTTTTTTCTATCTTTCTTTTTTTCTATCTTTATTTTTTCTATCTTTCTTTCTATCTTTCTTTCCTTCATCCCTTCTTTCTTTCTTTCTATCTATCTTTCTTTCTTTCTATCTTTCCTTCATCCCTTCTTTCTTTCTTTCTATCTTTCTTTCTTTTATCCCTTCTTTCTTTTTTCTTTCTTTTTTCATCCCTTCTTTCTTTCTTTCTTTCTTTCTTTTTCTTTCATCCCTTCTTTCTTTCTTTCTTTCTTTCTTTCTTTTTTCTTTCATCCCTTCTTTCTTTCTTTCTTTCTTTTTTCCCTTCTTTCTTTCTATCTTTCTTTTGTCTTTCTATCTTTCGTTCTTGAATCCCTTCTTTCTTTTTATTTATTTCTTTCATCCCTTCTTTCTTTCTTTCTTTCTTTCTTTTTTCTTTCTTTCTTTCTTTTGTTTCATCCCTTCTTTCTTTTTTCTTTCTTTCATCCCTTCTTTCTTTCTTTTTTTCTTTTTTCATCCCTTCTTTCTTTCTTTCTTTCTTTCTTTCTTTTTCATCCCTTCTTTTTCTTTCTTTCTTTTTCTTTCTTTCTTTCTTTCTTTCTTTCATCCCTTCTTTCTTTCATCCCTTCTTTCTTTCTTTCTTGCTTTCTTTCTTTCTTCTTTCATCCCTTCTTTCTTTCTTTTTTCTTTCATCCTTTCTTTTGTTTCTTTCTTTTTTCTTTAATCCATTTTTTCTTTCTTTCTTTCTTTCTTTCTTTCTTTCTTTCTTTCTTTCTTTCATTCTTTCTTTCTTTCTTTCTTTCTTTCTTCTTTCATCCCTTCTTTCTTTCTCTTTTCTTTCAACCCTTCTTTCTTTCTTTCTTTCTATCTTTTTTTTTTTCTTTTTCTTTCTTTCTTTCTTTCTTTCTTTCTATCTTTCTTTCTTTCTACCTTTCTTTTTTCTTTCTTTCTTTCTTTCTTTCTTTCTTTCTTTCTTTCTTTTTTCTTTCATCCCTTCTTTCTTTCTTTTGTCTTTCATCCCTTCTTTTGTTTCTTTCTTTTTTCTTTAATCCATTTTTTCTTTCTTTCTTTCTTTCTTTCTTTCTTTCTTTCTTTCTTTCTTTCTTTCATTTCATTTCTTTCTTTCTTTCTTTCTTTCTTTCTTTCTTTCTTTCTTTCATCCCTTCTTTCTTGCTTTTTTCTTTCAACCCTTCTTTCTTTCTCTCTATGTTTTATTTTTCTTTTTTCTTTCTATCTTTCTTTCTTTCTACCTTTCTTTCTTTTTTTTTTTTTCTTTCTTTCTTTCTTTCTTTCTTTCTTTCTTTCTTTCTTTCTTTTTTTTCTTTCATCCCTTCTTTCTTTCTATCTTTCTTTCTTTCATCCCTTCTTTATTTCTTTCTTTTTTCATCTCTTCTTTCTTTCTTTCTTTCTTTCTTTCTTTCTTTCTTTCTTATCTTTCTTCTTTCTTTCTTTCTTTCTTTCTTTCTTTCTTCTTTTATCCCTTCTCTTTCTTTCTTTCTTTCTTTCTTTCTTTCTTTCTTTCTTTCTTTCTTTCTATCTGTTTCTTTCTATCTTTCTTTTTTTCTATCTTTCTTTCTTTCTATCTTTCTTTCTTTCTTTTTTTCTATCTTTCTTTCTATCTTTCTTTTGTCTTTCTTTCTATCTTTCTTTCTTTCATCCCTTCTTTCTTTCTTTTTATTTCTTTCATCCCTTCTTTCTTTCTTTCTTTCTTTCTTTCTTTCTTTCTTTCTTTCATCCCTTTTTCTTTCTTTTTTCATCCCTTCTTTCTTTCTTTCTTTCTTTCTTTCTTTCTTTTTCTTTCTTTCTTTCTTTCTTATCTTTCTTTTTCCTTCATCCCTTTTTTCTTTCTTTCTTTTTTTTCCCTTCTTTCTTTCTTTCTTTCTTTCTATCTTCCTTTCATCCCTTCTTTCTTTCTTTCTTTCTTTCTTTCTTTCTTTCTTTCATCCCTTCTTTCTTTCCTTCTTTTTTCTTTTTTCTTTCTTTTTTCTTTCTTTCTATCTTTCCTTCATCCCTTCTTTCTTTCTATCTATCTTTCTTTCTTTCATCCCTTCTTTCTTTCTTTCTTTCTTTCTTTTTTCATCCCTTGTTTCTTTCTTTCTTTTTTCTTCCTTTCTTGCTTCCTTCCTTTCTTTTTTCTTTCATCCCTTCTTTCTTTCTTTCTTTCTTTTTCTTTCATCCATTCTTTCTTTCTTTTTTCATCCCTTCTTTCTTTCTTTCTTTCTTTCTTTCTTTTTTCTTTCATGCCTTCTTTCTTTCTTTCTTTCTTTCTTTCTATCTTTCTTTATTTCTTTCTTTCATCCCTTCTTGTAGAAAAACTACTCCTACTACACATACTACTCCTACTACACATACTATTCTTACTACTCTTACTACTACTACTACACATACTACACATACTACAGTACTCCTACTACACATACTACACATACTACACTACTCGTACTACTCTTACTACACATACTACACATACTACACATACTACTCTTACTACACATACTACTCCTACTACACATACTACACATACTACACTACTCTTACTACACATACTACTCCTACTACTCTTACTACTCTTACTACTCTTACTACACATACTACATTACTCTTACTACACATACTACTCCTACTACTCTTACTACTCTTACTACACATACTACACTACACATACTACACATACTACTCCTACTACACATACTACTCCTACTACACATACTACACATACTACTCTTACTACTCCTACTACACATACTACACTACACATACTACTCCTAGTAGGTCTAGTCTTTCTTTCTTTCTATCTTTCTTTCTTTCTTTCTTTTTTCTTTCATCCATTCTTTCTTTCTTTTTTCTTTCATCCATTCTTTCTTTCTTTTTTCTTTCATCCCTTCTTTATTTCTTTCTTTTTTCATCCCTTCTTTCTTTCTTTCTTTCTTGCTTTCTTTCTTTCTTCTTTCATCCCTTCTTTCTTTCTTTTTTCTTTCATCCCTTCTTTTGTTTCTTTCTTTTTTCTTTAATCCATTTTTTCTTTCTTTCTTTCATCCCTTCTTTTGTTTCTTTCTTTTTTCTTTAATCCATTTTTTCTTTCTTTCTTTCATTCTTTCTTTCTTTCTTTCTTTCTTTCTTTCTTTCTTCTTTCATCCCTTCTTTCTTTCTTTTTTCTTTCAACCCTTCTTTCTTTCTATGTTTCTTTTTCTTTTTTTTCTTTCTTTCTTTCTATCTTTCTTTCTACCTTTCTTTTTCTTTCTTTCTTTCTTTCTTTCTTTCTTTCTTTCTTTCTTTCTTTCTATCTTTATTTCTTTCTTTCTTTCTTTCTTTCTTTCTTTCTTTTTTCTTTCATCCCTTCTTTCTTTTTTCTTTCTTTCATCCCTTCTTTGTTTCTTTTTTTTTCATTTTCTTTCTTTCTTTCTTTCTTTCTTTCTTTCTTTCTTTCTTTCTTTCTTTCATCCCTTCTTTCTTTCTTTCTTGCTTTCTTTCTTTCTTCTTTCATCCCTTCTTTCTTTTTTTTCTTTCATCCCTTCTTTTGTTTCTTTCTTTTTTCTTTAATCCATTTTTTCTTTCTTTCTTTCTTTCTTTCTCTCATTCTTTCTTTCTTTCTTTTTTTCTTTCTTCTTTCATCCCTTCTTTCTTTCTCTTTTTCTTTCAACCCTTCTTTCTTTCTTTCTATGTTTCTTTTTCTTTTTTTCTTTCTTTCTTTCTATCTTTCTTTCTTTCTACCTTTCTTTTTCTTTCTTTCTTTCTTTCTTTCTTTCTTTCTTTCTTTCTTTCTTTCATCCCTTCTTTCTTTCTTTTTCATCCCTTCTTTCTTTCTATCTTTCTTTCTTTCATCCCTTCTTTCTTTTTATTTCTTTCATCCCTTCTTTCTTTCTTTTTATTTTTTTCATCCCTTCTTTCTTTCTTATCTTTCTTTTTTCTTTCTTTTTCCTTCATCCCTTTTTTCTTTCTTTCTTTTCTCATCCCTTCTTTCTTTCTTTCTTTCTTTCTTTCTTTTTTGCTATCTTTTTTCTTTCTTTCTTTCTATCTTTCTTTCTATCTTTCTTTCTTTCTTTCTTTCATCCCTTTTTGTAGAAAAACTACTCCTACTACACACACTACTCCTACTACACATACTACTCTTACTACACCTACTACTCTTACTACTCTTACTACTACATCATCCCTTCTTTCTTTCTTTCTTTCTAACTATCTTTCTTTCTTTCTATCTTTCCTTCATCCCTTCTTTCTTTCTTTCTTTCTTTCTTTCTTTCTTTCTTTCTTTCTATCTATCTATCTATCTATCTATCTATCTATCTATCTATCTATCTATCTATCTTTCTTTCTTTCTTTCATCCCTTCTTCCTTTTTTCTTTTTTGTTTCATCCCGTCTTTCTTTCTTTCTTTCTTTCATCCCTTTTTTCTTTCATCCCTTCTTTCTTTCTTTCTTTTTTCTTTCATCCCTTCTTTCTTTTTTCTTTCATCCCTTCTTTCTTTCTTTCTTTCTTTCTATCTTCCTTTCATCCCTTCTTTCTTTCTTTCTTTCTATCTTCCTTTCATCCCTTCTTTCTTTCTTTCTTTCTTTCATCCCTTCTTTCTTTCTTTTTTCTTTTTTCTTTCATGCCTTCTTTCTTTCTATTTTTCTTCCTTTTTTCTTTCTTTCATCCCTTCTTGTAGAAAAACTACTCCTACTACACATACTACTCCTACTACACATACTACTCTTACTACTCTTACTACTACTACTACACATACTACACATACTACACTACTCTTACTACACATACTACACATACTACACATACTACTCTTACTACACATACTACACATACTACTCTTACTACACATACTACTCCTACTACACATACTACACATACTACACTACTCTTACTACACATACTACTCTTACTACACATACTACTCCTACTACACATACTACTCCTACTACACATACTACTCTTACTACTCTTACTACTCTTACTACTCCTACTACACATACTACACTACTCCTACTACTACTCCTACTCCTACTACTACTCCTACTACACATACTACTTCTACTCCACATACTACTCCTAGTAGGTCTAGTCTTTCTTTCTATCTTTCTGTCTTTCTTTTTTCTTTCATCCATTCTTTCTTTTTTCTTTTTTCTTTCATCTCTTCTTTCTTTCTTTTTCTTTCTTTCCTTCATCCCTTCTTTCTTTCTTTCTATCTTTCTTTCATCCCTTTTGTCTTTCTTTCTTTTTTCATCCCTTCTTTCTTTCTTTCTTTCTTTCTTTCTTTCTTTCTTTCTTTTGTTATCTTTCTTTTTTCCTTCATCCCTTTTTTCTTTCTTTCTTTTTTTATCCCTTCTTTAATCCCTTCTTTCTTTCTTTTTTCTTTCATCCCTTCTTTCTTTCTTTCTTTCTTTCTTTATTTCTTTATTTCTTTGTTTCTTTCTATCTTTCTTTTTTTCTATCTTTCATTTTCTATCTTTCTTTCTATCTTTCTTTCTTTCCTTCATCCCTTCTTTCTTTCTTTCTATCTATCTTTCTTTCTTTCTATCTTTCCTTCATCCCTTCTTTCTTTCTTTCTATCTATCTTTCTTTCTTTTATCCCTTCTTTCTTTTTTCTTTCTTTTTCATCCCTTCTTTCTTTCTTTCTTTCTTTTTTCTTTCTTCCTTTCTTTCTTTTTTCTTTCATCCCTTCTTTCTTTCTTTTTTTCTTTTTTATGCCTTCTTTCTTAATTTTTTCTTTCTTTTTTCATCCCTTCTTTCTTTCTTTCTTTCTTTTTTCTTCCTTCCTTTCTTTCTTTTTTCTTTCATCCCTTCTTTCTTTCTTTCTTTCTTTCTTTTTTTTTATGCCTTCTTTCTTAATTTTTTCTTTTTCTTTCATCCCTTTTTTCTTTCTTTCTTTTTCATCCCTTCTTTCTTTCTTTTTTCTTTCATCCCTTCTTTCTTTCTTTCTTTCTTTCTTTCTTTTTTTTCTTTCTATCTTCCTTTCATCCCTTCTTTCTTTCTTTCTTTCTTTCTTTCATCCCTTCTTTCTTTCATCCTTTCTTTTGTTTCTTTCTTTTTCCTTTAATCCATTCTTTCTTTCTTTCTTTCTTTCTTTCATCCCTTTTTTCTTTCTTTCTTTCTTTCATCCCTTTTTTCTTTCTTTCTTTCTTTCTTTCTTTCTTCTTCTTTCATCCCTTCTTTCTTTCTTTCTTTCTTTCTATCTTTCTTTCTTTTTTCTTTCATCCATTCTTTCTTTCTTTCTTTCTTTTTTCTTTCAACCCTTCTTTTTTCTTTCTTTTTTCTTTCATCCCTTCTTTCTTGCTTTCTTCTTTCATCCCTTCTTTCTTTCTATCTTTCTTTCTTCTTTCATCCCTTCTTTCTTTCTTTCTTTCTTTCTTTTTTCTTTCATCCCTTCTTTCTTTCTTTCTTTCTTTTTTCTTTCAACCCTTCTTTCTTTCTTTTTTCTTTCAACCCTTCTTTCTTTCTTTCTTTCTTTTTCTTTCATCCCTTCTTTCTTTCTTTCTTTATTTCTTTCCTTCATCCCTTCTTTCTTTCTTTCTATCTTTTTTCTTTCTTTCTTTCTTTCTTTCTTTCTTTCTTTCTTTCTTTCTTTCTTTCTTTTTTTTTTCTTTCAACCCTTCTTTCATTCTTTCTATCTTTCTTTCTTTTTTCTTTCATCCCTACTTTCTTTCTTTCTTTTTCTCTTCTTTCTTTCTTTCTTTCTTTCTATCTTTGTTTCTTTCTATCTTTTTTCTATCTTTCTTTCTTTAATCCATTCTTTCTTTCTTTTTTCTTTCATCCCTTCTTTCTGTCTTTTTTTTATTCCTTTTTCTTTCTTTCTGTTTTTTCTTTTATCCCTTCTTTCTATCTTTCTTTTTTCTTACATCCCTTCTTTCTTTCTTTCTTTCTTCCCTTCTTTCTTTCTTTCTTCTTTCATCCCTTCTTTCTTTCTTTCTTTTCTATCCCTTCTTTTTTTCTTTCTTTTTTCTTTCATCCCTTCTTTCTTTCTTTCTTTTTTCATCCCTTCTTTCTTTCTTTCTTTCTTTCTTTCTTTCTTTTTTCTTTCCTTCTTTCATCCCTTCTTCCTTTCTTTCTTTTTTCATCCCTTCTTTCTTTCTTTCTTTCTTCTTTCATCCCTTCTTTCTATCTTTCTTTCTTTTTTCTTTCATCCCTTCTTTCTTTCTTTCTTTCTTTCTTCCTTTCATCCCTTCTTTCTTTCTTTTTTCTTTCAACCCTTCTTTCTTTCTATCTTTCTTTCTTTCTTTTTTCTTTCATCCCTTCTTTCTTTCTTTCTTTCTTTCTTTCTTTTTTCTTCCTTTCTTTCTTTCTTGCTTCTTTCCTTTCTTTCTTTCTTTCTTTCTTTCTTTCTTTCTTTCTTTCTTTCTTTCTTTCTTCCTTTCTTTCTTTTTTTTCTTCCTTCCTTCCTTCCTTTCTTTCTTTTTTCTTTTTCTTTCTTTTTTTCTTTTGCCACCTTCCATATGTAATAATAATAATAATAATAATAGTGAGAATTCTTATTTAAAATAATAATACTACAAAACAACAACAATGATGATGATGATGCTCGTAGTGGTGCTGATGATTATTTATTCATCATAATTCCAACAATTTTCACACAGTGAAATATCCACATATAACAGTGATTTAAGATTACTTCCCAAACGTACTGATGCAAGCGACACTGAATATACAGGTATTACATAAACAACTGTCTATTTGTCTTCGTATCTTTTTTAGAACAAGAAATGAAACTTCAAATAGCTGTCGCTCATTTGTAGCCACTGTTAAGGGCCGAATGGGATCATCTGGCTTCAAAATAGCTGGAGTGACAGCGTTTGTATCCAGTAATGGAGCCTCTCAGTGTTGCAGGCCGGTCCGATTAAATGGATTGTCTCCAGAGGAAAGAGGGAGGGTGTAAACATATTTATCTTCCAATAGTGGCCGGGGCCATGAGTGCTTGATATGCATTCTTTGCATCTCATGGTTCTCAGCTGGCCGGCGAGGGCAGAAGCAGAGTGGTTGGATGGTGTACGCAATCTCAAAGAGACGTTTGTTTCACCGACAGAGTTTTGTTTTGGACGCTATCCATTCAGAGAGAGTTTTCCACTTTACTCCATAATGTCAGACTGTGAGGGGCTTCCGATGGGTGAGTATCCAGTGTTGGGGAATTGTTGATTTATACTGTTTTGGCCTGGCTCCGTGCTGACAACTCATCCTGCAAATATGTTCTCATATTCTGCTTGATGAGAGTGCAAAGGTTTTAGCCATATATGGCTGCTCTCAGGCCGACCATCTCTGTCACTGGACATCTTAAGAGAGAGACTATCGTTTTACGAAATGTGCTTCAGTTCTATGTGTGTGTCTGTTGCAAAGTGTGTCTTATAGCCTCCACAAATAATTTATCTGGATCGTGCATCACAGCTGAACACTGCTGCAGCTGTTATTTATAACAGTGCCGTGTTGATATGTGCTTCCCGCTTGGGTGTCTTCACGGCAGTGCGTTTATAACTTATATAAACATAAGACATGCTCGAAGGGATCATTTCCCTCACATAGAGAAGAGCCTAGGAAGGTCTGAATGGTGGCTGGATGTCTGCACGGTGAAAACAATCAGATATAAATAGACCTTCTCCCTCCTGGCGCGAGGGACAATACTGTTTACCAGGCATTTTACCTGCTAAAGCATTATACTAACACAGTTAACACTGCAGTCTTCGGTTCCAATGTTCTGCTTCTGTCATATAAACCCATATCTAAAAAGTATATTAGCAGCTACTAAATTGCAAGCAATTTGCAATGAAATGGTTTGCCCTTTTTTTGTCAAGAGTGCCTCCTGCTATGAAAATTATGCAATAGCAATGTTTGATATTTGAAGGTTTGTTATGGGAATGAAGTCAATGCATTCTCTTCCAAATGTATGTGGGTGTTATCAGTATGCACTTGTAATAACTCATCGCTCTTATGCGTTTGCCAAGGCCAGCTCTATCTGTTGTTAGGAATCTGGAATGCACATATATCCGCATATATCAGAGTTTAAAAACATAGGTTTTGAGAAAAGTGAGAGTTTCTAAACTCCATAAAGTCAGCGTGCTGCTAGATGTGCTGTTATACGACTACGGGTTGATACATTTTAGTATATTTGATAGACTCAGTAAAACTGCTTCTGAGCCATTTAATTTGTGTCTTCCCATACATGTTATATCAGGAAATCAAAATGAGCCAATTAAAATAATACAACAATAACTTAACTATAAAGTAGCCTGTGCTTCTCTGTTTTGTTTTTGAATCCCCAGAGTAAAGTTGGGTAGTAATTCCCAGTCATGAGAAAACATATAACCTTGAGCTGTTTACAGAACTAATTAATTAGGCTGCACTTTGGAATCCTTTTCATAATTGTGAAGAACGTCTTTGTCTAATGAAGCTCGGAGTTTAATGAACCCACTCTGTATAATTATTGGACCTCTGTGTAACAGGAGGCCATTTGTTTCCACTGACTGAATCTTAAAATGTCCCAAATTAACTGCAGGCTTTGCGCTAAAAAAACTATCTTACAAAAGCACGAATTTAATGTAATGCTGCTTTAATGTACACTGATTGTTATTTCTGTTATAGTTAGAAGGCAATAGTCGAGTACAATATTTGAAACTTTTCGAGAATTATGACACCTAACATTCGACTCGCTCTAAGAAAAAGAATATGATAGAAAAAATTTTTTATTTTTTATTTTTATGAATTCGACTGTCTCCTAGTTTTTGCGTCATTTCCACAACGTGTCTCTTTTTTCGCGAAAGTGCCTGCATTAGCTAAATATGACGCATCTGTGAAAATACAGAAACCGTGAAGGTACAATATTAATTTTAAATTATTATTACGTCTGAAGGAGCAATACAAACACACACACACACACACACACACACACACACACGCACACACACACACACACACACACACACACACACACACAATAAAACAAAACAGACAAAACATGGCAGTATTTTTAATGCTATGTTTATTTCTCAAATAATAAAATGAAATGCTATATTATATGATGAAACTATATAATACTTAGCATGACAGACAGCAGGTACAGTCTTTCCCCCCCCCAAAAAATGTCTATAGTGTATTTTTTTTCACCATATAATGCTGTTTTGACAATTCGTAAGTGCAAATAACCTATTAATAGTGTATCAAAAAAATTCTGTGATCCATATACATTAATTGTTGATTAGTACGCAAACAGTTTGTTTCAGCCTATTGATCGCTTGTGGTCTACAGGGACGAAAGCGGCCAAAGTTTAAATAACACCAATGTTTTTTTTATTATATATTTTTTCTCGCATGTTGGATGTTGTAAGTAAACCACAAGGTGTCACTGTTCAGCCATTTACAATAACAGACACACGCACACACACACACACACACACACACACACACACACACACACACTACGCCCACCTGCTAAAAGGTCAGATAGTTCGTAACAATGGAAAATTATATTGTGTCAGAATGACATTTACTTGTGTTTAGTTGAACTTCGTGCCGTTCTTGTGCGTGACATGACAGAAATGTATAAGTAAAGGAGCTCTCTAGGACACGACCATGGTCTTTGATCATCTGAACTCATTGGGTGAGTAAGGCTTGGGCCTAAACAGGACATCAACACTATATGTCATGTATTTTAACCTTTATAAGAACTTACAGTTGTGAACATTCAGCACCCTTTATTTGTTTCTATTCTGGCAGGTGAGAGAATAAGCATTTCTCACTGTTTTACTGCCCCACCCATGTTTCTCTTGTCAGGAGGGATGAGAATGATCATCTCAGACTTCCCAAGTAGTGCAGCTTGTGCCGTTACAGTTTACTTCGCAAACCTCTGTCCTGTTGGCCTTGAGGCATTGTCTATTTTCATGTTGAAAAGCCTGCTGTATTTTCCATTGCAACCCTATTTTTATATAATGACTTCACTCATCTGGTCTGGTCTGGGGAGGAGCATCTCCATCTGTAATGCAATTTCAACCTCTTAGTGTTGGCGGGCAGAGTTATTCAAGATAGTATATTGATCGACCAAAGTAATCCTGACAGTCTGAGACTGGTAATGTGAAGTCCCAGTAAAGGCTAGCGGTATGTTCACACTGTAGAGAAAAGCACTTCACTTTTGATCTCCCCCATTAAGATCCCATTAGACCAAAGTGATTTATGAGCCCTCTGTTTTGAATGATCAACTAATTGGTTTGACCACTCAATGTTTTTAGAGTATTCTGCACCATTCTGCCATTAAGGTACATCATTTTATATGAGGACTATATAATTTAGAGAATATACTCTCATTCGAAAATAATATGATATACCATGATGTCTGGTTGCTATGTGGGTTATTAGATTTTTTTTTAATGAATTGGATATTTATTAGTGCATGCACATATTTTACCATCTAGATTACCTTTGTAACACTAAACTAAACTTTAGTTAAACTACAAATATCACTTTAATACCTCTTTAATCTCACTGCTTCATCTTTTATAGTGCAGCATATGACCCAAAACTACAAATACTACAGTTCAAAGCTCGTCGAGATTCTAGATCGTGAATGATGTAATGTTTGTGAAAGAAAAGAGTTGTGTGTTCTTGTATGTAGAGCATCACGTATGTTCTTCCATATATAGTAACTGGGGGATGGGATGGTCCATGTATCCAGCAGCAGAAGTCAGATATGATTAATGTTTTCCCTGCTTCACAGGATACAGAGCTGTGCAAGCAGGAGTGCATAGCCTTATATAATCATCACAGATGAAACAACATTTGAATCACACATAGGTTGAATGTATTTTAATAAGAACAACATCCGCGTTTTATTTCTATATGTAGGTTATTTATAGATATTTACTTCATGGCTGGAATATTAGATTCTGTTTGGCCGTATGATTCAGCAAAAAGTATATTTTATTGGGGGGTTGCAGCTCATTTAGTGCATTTTAACCATGCTGGCTGGATGCTGGAGTGAATTTATGAGCTCTGATGTAAGATATAATGACATCATCATCTGAATGGGAACAGCAGGGGGTGTCAGATAGACGCACTCGTGTCTTCTGTGTCCCTTCGCCCGCCCGTTGGTCCATGCTCCCCGCTAAGGTCCACACAACAGGGGCCACGGGAGCAGGGCTTGGACCAGGTGGTGGTCCGGGGTTTGTGGAGAGTGATGCCTCAGGGGAAGCCGCATGGCTGGCTGCCCAGGTCCACACCCACACCAGCTGTGTCAGGGGCCCGGAAGTGGATGGAAAGCTTGCAGATTGCACGATTGAATGTTAGTCGCCCGCCCTCGCGTTGGTTTGTTGCGAATATGTGGATTTTTGTGCCTCTAATTATGCTAAATTAAATGTGTATAATTTTCAAAAAGTCGTGAAATAAGACGCGGTATTGCAGCCTTGCTTGTAATGCCACTTGGGAAGTTTTCCACTGATCTGCTACGCTTTCATTGGACAAATTAACAACAGTTGTGTATGATGTCATTTGAATGATGTCACCGCGGCCTGACCAGCATCGTTTGACTCATCATGTGAACTGATTAGATTTAGAGCAAACACTGTCTGTCTGCAGCAGTCTGTCATTTGAAGACTGGATTCTCAGTGAATTCTGGATCTGAAGTGTTTTCAGAACCCAGAGGATCATTAGTGCTATTTCAATCTCAAAGCAGATGATCCCTGTTCTGGAGCAGATAACTGTAGGACAAAAAGAAAGGATGAATGCATGACAGAAGTCGTATTAAGGATTATTAATGTGTGGGAGAAATGACAGAAACAAGAATCGCATGCATATATATATAAAGCATGCGATTCTTGTTTCTGTCATTTCTATATATATATATATATATATATATATATATATATATATATATATATATATATTATATTAATTGAAATGCACAATAAAGAAACTCTTTATATGTGTGTAAATATATGTGTGCGTGTGTAACGGTTTGCTTGGTTTAGGATACAAAGAAGTCTCTTGTCTTTACTTAGGCTGAATTTAATGAATTAAAAACAGTAAAACTGTAATTTTGTGAAATGATATTACAATTAATGTTTATTTTAATACTTTTTTTAAAATGCAGTTCATTCCTATGACTTCAAAGCTGAGGGCCGTTTCACTGCCAGTCAAGCCAACTAATTTTTTCACAATATGTATGATAATAAGTTGTTATATAATAAGAAGCTTGCACATGTAAGATCTTTTAATGAGCTAGTTGAGTCTACGCTTCATGTGAATGTTAATTCACTAATAGGCGTTGGAGCAGAGAAATCTGCAGATGCTATTTTAGTCTAAACCTCAGGCACTGGCATGGTCTATTACCCTGAGATTATCAACACAACCTCTTGACTTTGCTTATGACTTGCCATTAATGCACTTGTAGTTGTACCGAGGGCAAAAATGTCAACTGATTGCAAACATTAATGGCATTTTTCATGTACATTAGGCAGATTGTCGTGTACTATTATTGTAATATAATTTAACAATAGCTAATTTGAACTAAATGGCATAAAAGGTTCCTGTAGATCTGCAAGGCCAAGCAGTTTTGCATTTGTGGGTTGCTTGACAAATTATTGCCTTGATTTTCAACATAAAAATTAAATTAAAACTAAATAGAAATGAATAAAACAAAAAATATATATTTTATGGAAACAGTGGATAGGAGCAGTGGAGAGATTGCTACTTTTCTTTGTTTGTGGATAATCTTGACTCACTGTAGTGTAGTTTTTCCTTAGTTATAAAGTACTGCGAATGTAAGCGTATGTGGACGTGCAGGAATGTTAATGTAGTCTTTGGATTATACCATGTAATTTTCCTTAAACAAACAAAAAAAAAACTGGAACTTTGTCAGGTGCCGAATATAACTAATCTTTTGTGACACGTGTATCATTTTGTGTTTAAGCGTGTGCATATGTGTTTGTACGAGAAAGGTGCAGCCAGTGTAATTGGAGAACAATAGGAGGGTGTAGCTCTGTTGGGCTGCCACCCGAGGGATCCCCAGACTTACACACAGATGATGAAGTGCTTCTCCCAGCCGCTCTCCCTTCCCCCAGCTGGTGTCTCTCTCTCCAGGGGTCTGTGCACTCTCTAATCTCACGGCTCCACCACTGGACTATATTTTCCTCCATTAACATGCAGGCAATCGATGCCGAAACATCATCAAAAAATGCTTGTGCAGTTTATTAGCAATATGATAGAATGCCACAGTTTTTTTCTGTATTTCACAGTTAGTTTTAAATGTGTACACACACATGTATATATATATATATATATATATATATATATATATATATATATATATATATATATATATATATATTTTTTCTGTTTTTGTTTTTGTATTTTATTTACAAAATTTTACAGTAACATAGAGTTTTTATTCAAGTACAAAACAATTAATCTAAAACATTAACAAAACTATTTTTTTATTTTATTTTATAAATGTGTATAATGACTTAAACACATGAAGGTGAGGCAGCTAGACCCGACCAGACAGCTAATAAATGTAAATCACTATTGTAGGCTTACCATCATGATTCAGGACAAGACAAAACATTTTTGACCACTATATATTGTTAAACACTAAAAGCACTAAAAATTAAAACAATTAAACTGTATATGCTAAATATTGATCGTATTTAATTGCATTATAAAATATAAAGTATTATACAGTAACGCATATATGTAACTAGTGCAATGGCATTAAAAATGCAAACGGAATATGATAACAATTAGTCTACATGATCAAAGGTCCTTTTTAATAATTTCGGAGGAAGAGACATCATGTAAAAACTGGATGGCTGCCTTCTGGGGCTAATCCTTGATTTGATCTTTAGCAGGACAGACAGAAGTGTCCGTGTCAGCACTGTTATGGGGCCTAAGAATAAACACTATAGGTTCTCTGATGCCAGATTCAAGCAGCACTGCTGGCCTCGGGACAAGAGAGAGAAAGAGACACACCAGTGAGACATGAAAATGTCTCATCATCCACCCCTCGGATCATTTAATTTTTTTTGGCTTCTGAGGTAAAGCCATGGCCAAATTGGACACAGAAACCCCAGAAATCCAATTTAACACAGCTCTCTTCCACTTGCCATCATTTGAGGTAGGGGGATGGGGTCAGAGGAATAATCTTTAAAGAGGCTCTTGCAGCTTTTATATGCTTTTTTTTTTTGTTTTGTCTGTTTGAAGATGTGTAAATATAGGCCACGCCGTCATTCTTATGCATATTCTACCGTATGCGCGTGACTCTTGAATAATTTAAAGAGGTTTTCCCCTGACGACCCACAGTCAAAACTGAGACACACTCTCATTCTCTTTCTGCCAACCTTGGTTTCTCTTTGATGGTCGTCCAGACTGCTTTGTCTGTCTGAAGGCAGATAAGGGTTGAATAGTCGGTGTTTAGCTCTGATTTTTACTCTAAAAGCTTGTTTGTATTATGGAATAAAGAGTGGAAAGTGAGGTCATGTATTGTGTCTCATATGTGGAAAAGTCCCCAAAAACCTTCCTCCTCTTGTGGAAAGCACTGCTTTATTTCTTTATGATCTGCAGTGTTGGGGTAACTTACAAGAAGTTTCAGATGGTATGGCAGCAGCTTTTTAAAACAGACTAGCAGTATAGCTATTTTTTTTATTATTGTGGTGTAGCATGACAGTATGCAAGAGTATGTCAAGAGTATGTTTGTTGCCTTGCATTTACAGCTGAGTGAACTGGGAAAATAATCAAACATATCGGTTACGCTTTATTTTAATGTGCCCTTTCTTGTTACAGTTTAATTGTACATAGTAACATAATAAGTACTGAGTGATATTGATTAACTACTTGCATGTAGTTATGCATAATATATTGTTATTATAATAGTAAGTACATGTAACGTGTAACAAGGACACCTTAAAATGAAGTGTTACCACAATACCTACTTCATAAGAAGCGTTTGCAAATCTGATTTATTTTAGTGAATTTGTTTAAATAGGTTATTATTTAAATGAGTTGATTAGAAAAAAAAATAGTTCACCTGTTTAATCATATATATATTCTTGGATAAATAGAAAGAGCACAAATTATTCGATTTTTTTTAAATCAATTTATAACATTCAAATTTTTTTTTTTTTGCAATTAATACTTTAATTTAGAATGTTATAAATTGATTTTAAAAAATTCTAATAATTTGTGCTCTTTCTATTTATCCAAGAATCCTGAAAAAATGCAGGGTTTACAAAAAGCAGCGCAGCATCTTTTTTCAACATTGATAATAATAAGAGAAATAATTAGTACATTAAAATGATTTCGAAATAATTATGTAACACTGAAGAAGAAGTAATATCTTGCCAACACTAAATAACTTTTTCAAATATCTATTAATTTAAATAACATAAATTTTAAACTGTATAACTTTTCACATTACTCCTACATTTACTGTGTTATTAATCAAATAAATGCAGACATGTTTAGTATAAGAGATTATTTGAAAAGCATTTTTAAAAATCTTACTGAGCCCAAATTTTTTAATGATAGTGTAGATGTGTTTGTTTTGGTGATTGTTTATTTTTGAACGTGTTTCACCATACAGCGCCTTTCCTGCTTCCATGATTTCATTGAAGCTTAGACTATGGAAGCTTAGCCTCAGCCACAAACAATCATAATCCTCTTTACTCCAGTGTGTAGTTTAAGTACAAATACATTCTGAATCGGCGTGTAAAAACACACAAAACACCCTTAATCGATAGCAGCCCTTTGCCAAATCTAAATATCAACTTGTTTCTATTTTAGGGCACCTCTAATGCAGCAAAGTCATCTTTTCTTGCTTAATTTCTCCAGCACTCTTTCCTATAGCGTCAGAGTTGAGTCTCAGTCAGCTGGAGGGGGAGGGGTTATGTTTTGAGAGAAGCCCCGCCTCCTGCGCTCCGATTGGCCCGTTCCCCGCTGTCAGACCGGGACTCACAGACGAGTGTCCTCGACGTTACACAAACACTCACACACTCCCCGCACTCGCACACACTCCTCTGAGAGCTCAAGCCCCGGACCGGCTCGTTCATCTTCTGGAGATCTCACGCAGGACCAGGGAAGAAAAAGGGCTCGAGAAGACAAGCATTTCACAACTTCGGAAAATATTTTCGCTCTCTTGTTTTGGAGTCCCGTTCAAGGAGAGCGCGCGTGAATGGGTTGTCATGGTGACTGACACCGGCGGGCTGACCCTAGAAGAAGACTGGATGTTGAATGGACAGAGAGCTGCAGTGGCCAGCCAGCGAAAGTAACAGGGAGTTATCGGAGAAAGAGAAGAAGGGAGGAAGAGAATGGAGGACGGCTTCTCCAGCTACAGCAGTCTCTACGACACATCCTCACTGCTGCAGTTCTGCAACGGTAAACCAATCACGTTTTCTGTCTTTAGCTTGAGAACTTGTCCGCTTTATGATGCACATGTTCGGGTAAACATGTTGCCTCAGCTGGACAGTTATACCTCAGTCGACGCGCTTAACCTTCGTGACCTTCTTCAGTCCCTCAACTTTGAGAAAGTTTGCTATTCCTGTCTGTGACGGATCCCGTTGAAAGGATTTGGCAGTAGTTGACACTAAGATGCTCACCGAAGCAGGTGTTTTTCTAGAGAGGCGTCTCCCAGGTGTCATGTTTTTCAGGTTCTCGCAGTGTTCAGGCGAAGCGTTTTTGTCATTCCCGAGATTGAAGATGTTTGATGTTGTTTTCAGGCAGACGTGTCCGAAACAATGCGGAGGAAAAAGTCTCTTGCGCCTTTGTTACGTCAGACCGCTCTCCACCGAAAACGAAACGCTTTCTGACGGGCTGGGGAACGAGGATGTTGTTTTTGATTTGTAGGGGTGTTTTGTTGTTCTGCCATCCAGATTGCGATCTGTAGTCATGTGTGTGCACGCTGGCCGCTGCTTCGAGGCTTTTGGGTGAGGACTGATGATGAAAGAGGAAAAGAAGAGAGGAGTTCGGGGTGGTTAGTAAGGGATTTCCTTCTTCCAGGATGAATAGGAGTGCGTGTCACTGTTCTGTCAAACACCATTAATCTCTTGCATGAAGAAACCTCGTGTGGCATCACAGCGCTAGAAAAAGCCGTGTGAAGTTCTCCCTGCTCTTGTGTGTGATGTGATGCTGCGCTGCGTTAAACCTTTTATTCAACTGTAGTTTATTACAGCCTTTATTGGTGATCTATATTGAAAAAATGTAAAGAATCGAAGTACATTTTACAGTTATTTACACAGAACGGCCAAGTAACACATTAAAATAAATATGAAATTTTGTAAGACTGAAGGAATGTTTTCTTGTAGAACATACTTCAATAATCATTGATCTGTCTTATGAGGAAAAAGTAAGTCTCCTTTTACTGTAAGTCAACATTCTCTCTTATAATTCAGTTTTTTTCTAGACAGTATTTTGGTGTCATATATATTTTGAGAGATTAAAAATTTATTATAAATATTATGTTATTATTATAAAATTACTATTTAACAGCAATCGTAACATAAAACATTAAATTATTATTCATTATAAAATGGTTTAAATTATTAGTGATTTAAAAGATGCATGCATAACTAAATATAACATTTAATTTGAACATATATATATATATATATATATATATATATATATATATATATATATATATATTTATATATATATATATATATATATACGTATATAAGTATATATATATATGTACGATTGTTGTTAAATAGTAATTTTATTATAATAACGTAATATTTATAATAAAATAATTTGTAATGTTGTGATGACTGAATTTACCTAAAAATGCATTTAAAGCCATTAAAATGATTGGTTTCAGTTTTTAGTATTTTGTTTATTTATTTACTTTCTTTTTTAATATAGACCATGTATCGGTTATCAGCCATAACATGAAAATAATCAGCTTATCAGTATTGACCAGAATTTTGCATGCCTAGAGCGTTCACTTCATAATCTCCTTTAAAGTTCATTTTGAAAATCCAACATTAGAGTGATATTTGTTTCTGGGGTCATGCGGCGTAGCTGCATATCTGCCATGTGAGCACTTGGGTGGCTAATGAGATCACCAGAGGTTACTGACTTGTGTTTACACCGAAGTTATGATATGATTGTACGGTTGTGGTGTAATCTTCTCTTTCATCATCTTGGCGGTCATGCAGACTATCAGACGTTTTCTATATAGAAGGCCTCACGCCTCAGTTACACTTCTAAACATCTTGTTTTACAAGTTCTTAAATGAAAAAGACAGTCTCTCTGCTTTTGTGCATCCACTCTGTTCAGCTGAGCTGCTGTGACGGCTGGCCTGTATTCTGGCTTGTCAGGCGTCAGCGTAGGACTGTGGGTAATTGAATGAGGGTGTTCTGGAGAGCGCTGCGGTGAGGTCATCTGGCAGTACAGTGCTCAGCTGAAGCTTTGGATCTGAAGTCATCTCTTCTTAAACGCTTCACGAGTTACTGATCGGCAAACCTCACTTTTGTAGGGATACTCGGCCCGAAAATCCATTTCCTAGGCTGATTTTAGATGCATTTCACCTTTATTTAAAGTGCTGCCAATCTCAGGCTCATCTGCATATGGTTTTCTAAAGGAAAGGTCAGTCTCTTAAAGGGATAGTTCAGCCAAAAATTTATATTGTGAAGGCATGAGTTTATTTTGCCTCCATAATACTTCAGGAAATTACCAAAAATGATGATGGTCACATTTTGGGTAAATGAAAACTGTCATTTAAAGTCAATCTTAAAGGAACAAACCACTCATTGTCCAACTCCAAAAAAGTTGACTTTTAGCACTTTTAGCATAGCATAGATCATTTCAATTTCTGATCAATTTGAAAAAGTGCTAAATTTAAAAAATTAAAAAAGGATTAAAAAACGGTAAACCTCAATTTTTTACCTGTAAGAGTTGAAACTATTTTGAAAAAAGGTTGTGTGTTCCTTTAAAGGGTTAGCTCACAAAAAAAAAAAAAAATCTATATTTATTCGTCATGATATTTTAAACCATTAAACACAATATAAAAGATGTCTCCCTATCCATGTGTACCTTGAAAGTCAGTAGGATTCATTGTTTTGGCTTCCTTTGGGGTCGTATTGACAAAAACTGCTAAAACATTCAAAATAACTTATTTTGTGCTTGACGAAAGAGAAACATTTTTAAGATCAACCTTTTCATTCAGCCAAAACATTAGCATCATCTTAGTTATTTCCTCAAGGATTCTGAAAAATAATCTCGGATTAGGACAAAAAATATAAAAGACGATATAAAGATATTTTGAAAAACGTCCATACAATGAAAGTCATTTGGTTTTAGTGTCGTTTGGCCCCCTTTGACTTTCGTTGTATTGATAAAAAACGGTTGAAACATTCAAAATATCTTCTTCTGTTCTCCAGGTTTGGAAGGACACGAGGATGAGCGAAGTGATCTAATCCTTTAAGACCGACCTTTACATAATTGTTTTCATTCAGCCAAAACGTGACCATCATCTTGGTTATTTCCTGATGGATTCTGGAGAGAAAATAACCTGATGTCCTTACTCAAATTAAACATTGGCGGTGAGTTCTGGCAAAGGGAGTAACAGGATATCTGGTTTTCTGGCATCTAAACGTCTACCAGACGTCTCAGTCTTTCTGACTGCTGTTGTCTCATTCAGCCGCCGCTGCCAGAGAAGCGTTCTTGGCACTCGGCTCTCACTTCTTATTGGCTGTCCTTTGAGCCACCGATGGATGCATGTGCAACAGGATTAGGATTAAAGACCTGCTCACGTTACCGACCGAACCAGACGAGAAAAACGAAAGTGAGCGAGAATGCATGTCATGAACAAAAGCTTCCACTCGTCTCTACACTTGACCTCTCCACGACCTTAGCGGCAATTCTAAGGCAAGTCAGTTGGAAGACATCGTTTATTCGGTGTTTACTCATTGACCTTACAAGGCTGTCATTTGAATTTGGAGGTAAATATTGATATACAGAAAATAACTCTTCCAGGGCTGTCGATTCGTTCAAAGCTAGACATCGATTTCCTTTAGTATTACGGCTCTTGTGCTGTTATTTATTGAGCTCCGCTCTCATAAAAAAATGCAGACTGAGGGATAAAGCTAGTCTTCCTCTAAATGGCTGATATTGACACAGCCGTTGTTTGTCTGTTATGTGACAGACCCCAGATGACTTGCACTGGCTCTTTATCTGGCACTCTCTCCCATTACGTTACTGATAACAATTCTGAAACCATCATCTGCGCAGGCCTTCTATATCTAAGAAGGGCTACTCTCTCTCTTTCTCACTCACTCTCCGGCGTGTTTTTTTTCTAAAAACCATTCAAAAGTTTGGGGTCAGAAAGCGGTTTTTAACATGTATATGCCTTCGCTGCATTTTTTTGATCAAATATACAGTAGAAACAGTAATATTGTAAAGTATTGCTAAAATTTTTTATTTTTATATTTTAAAATGCAATCCATTTCCGTGGCAAAGTTGATTTTTTTTTCAGCATCTTCAGTATCCTTTAGAGATCATTTTAACATCTGGATTCGGGAACATTTTGGATTATTATCAATGATAAAAACGCTTGGGCTGCCTAATATTTTGTGGAATATGCAATACATTTTTTCAGGATTATTTGATAAATAGAAAGCTAAAAACAGTAAGTATTTTAAAATATTTATAATACTTTAAAAGCTTGTGAAACCAAAAATAAATAATTTCCTATGGCAGTCGATTTTGTTTTCAGATTAAAAAAAAAATAAAGTTGGTTTTACAATTGCTTTACAATTTACTTTATTTCTTAATTATGATTTTATATATCAGTTTTTATATCTCATTTGCAAATAAAAATGTCTAGAATTGTTACTTGTAAATGGTGATTTCTTACCACACCAAAAAATGTGATTATTTGTAAGTTTTTTAAGTTTATTTTATAATTACCTTTTTAATTTTTCTCTTTTGAGGCAGGAGCTTGCTTCCATGATTTCCAGACCTACAGACTTACACTCACGAAACTTCACTGTAACTTACCAAAAGATGTTTTGCTTTTTAGCCATAAGCAGTGCAGGGTTCAAGGTGTCAGCGACATATCTGAAGCATGTTCCGCTGAAGGCATAGTATTGTGCTATTTTTGTACATTAAGGAGGTTTTTGGAATATTCCACTCGCTCGTTCACTCTCAAGGGCTTCCAAAACAAAGAGGCCTTTGTGGGGGTGTCAAGCAGACAGGATTATTCAAATTTTGCTTCAAAATATGCTAATGCTTTGCCATGGCAAAAACATGGTGCGTGTCTTTCATATACTGTGTGTTTTGTGGACCAGAATAAGTCTAACCAAAAGGCTTATTTAGATTTCATACTTGAATTTTTCAGTATTTTTTTACTGTTTGAGTGTCCATTATCCAATGGACATTTTTGAACTGTAAGCGCACCGCTGGGAAATCAGATGTGAGAGCCATAGCAAGCCTTTTCCCGCTTACTTTTGTTCAGAGCAGATTATGCTGTGAAGCAGAAGCGTATCTGGTGAATAAACATATTTCAGTGCTATTTTAGTGTTTCTCTAAACTATTAGTATTTATGAATTTGAATGAGCTTTTATTTTAAATATAGTCATTTATATGCTTGTGATTTTTACTTGTTCTGTTTCTTAATATTCCTATTTATTTCATTTTTAGTTTAGGTTTTAAATTTAAGTTTAATTCAGGAATAATCCTATTTTCAAAAATGTAGGTTTTAAAATGTATGTTTTATTTAATTTCTCACTTCATTTCAGTTAACAGTTGCTACTGTACATTTTTTTACGATTTTTATTTTAATTGAAGTTTTAGTATTTTTACGTGCTTGTAATTTTTATAAATGTTTTTAATATTTCCATTTAGCATTATTTTAGTTTAGTTTTAGTACTTCCTCTTGTATTTAGAAAGAAACATTTCTAATATATATATATATATATATATATATATATATATATATATATATATATATATATATATATATATATTTTTTTTTTTTTAATTATTATTTATTTTTATTTATTATTATTATTATTTATTTTTTATAATGTTTTATTTATTTTTTTTTCATTTTTAAGAAAAAGTTTTTTTATTTATTATTGTTTTTTCATTTGGATTATTTTGTTTAAGTTAAGGAAAAATATTGAAAAAAGTGGTTCATTTTAGCATTAGATTTAGTTAACAATAGGAACACTGACACACTTTCTCTTTTCCATCAGCTCAGTTGTGCTGCGCCGGGGCTTGACATATGATTTTCCGCATGTAACATCCAGTGTCATTAGCGCACAGCATCCGCAAACCCACCCAAAGAACAACACTTCAGTTTATTTAAAACACCCACCCACCCACTGTTCTGGGCTGTTTGTTATATGTGTGCACAATGCCCTGGGTTCTGAAGGAGAAGAAAGCCCTGGCTTTCACACACGCTGAAAAGAGCATTGTGTCAGAAGCGGGAAAGCGGAGCCAGCCGTGAGTTAATGCTGCCCTACTTTTCTCCTGCTCTGTGACTCAGACCCTCTGCGACTCCTTCGAAATCCTCAGTCTCCTTCTTCCCTGCCTCGTTTGCCACCAGAGCTCCCCGCCGTTTGTGCCATTTCTCAGGAGAGCATGAGTCAGCACAGCCCGCAGTTTCTGCTCTATTCCAGCGTGCCTTTCCCAGGTCGGTTTTGTCTTCTCATCTCTATGGTGACTGAAAGGGTCTGTCACTGGGTGGGTCCCGTGAACAGAGGCCCTGGCTGATTAAACATGGAGACAGATAAGTGTTTTGTTGTTTGGAGAGTTGTGTGTGCTGTTCCTCGCTGTAAGGTCACCTGTGACTGAGCGAGTGGGCTTTCTTCATCGATTAGTGTGTCAAAATGGATTTCAAGAAGCATGTGGGTGGGGTGGGGAGCATGACATGATGTGTAGCTTCATTCTTTATATCATCTGTGAGTGTGTTTTGTTGTCCGGAAAGGTGTCATTATCAGCAAGGCTCTCCAGACATGCTAAAACACGCAACATTAGTTTATTATTTTACCTAAATTATTAAATAGATCATTTACCACATTTCTGGCTTTATTTTTGTAGTATAATTATTTACTTGTCCTTGTTTCTTTCCAAACCTTTTATTATTATTTTAATTTGTTTAAAACATTTTTGGTGGGACGTAAATAGAGACATTTTGAAGAATGCTCCTGCTGCTCTTGAAAGTGAGTGACCAAGAAACTTTAAGCTTCAAAAAATGACAAAAAATAAAATGAAAGCAGTCCATATCACTTATACACTATATTCTAACTCTTTTTATGCTGTACAGTAAATGTCAGCGAACTGAGTAAAATACTCAATAAAAATAACAATATAACAATAAAAAATACAATATAGCTCATTCATTTTATTCAGCTCAGATGCACTGAATTGAAGAAAGTGATCTTTAACACATTTATAATGTTACAAAAAGATTTATTTTTTAAATAATTGCTGTTCTTTTGAACTTCTTTTGAAGAATCATGAAAAAGATCACTATTTCCCTAAAAATATTTAGCAACAACTGTTTTTAAACATTTATTTTAATAATTATGATTTCTGAAGGTTTATGTGACTGTGACAACTGGTAAAGATATAGCTACTCACAACTTTTCTTACTGACTGGTTTATTTAGTTATTTATTATTGTTATAATAAATAATATCGTTTATATTCTGTACATCAAATTTCTGCTTGTTCTGCTCATATTTCCTAAAAAACTTTATAGTAATATTTGAGAAAAAATACATTAAACTTCTATACAACATCTCTGGCCGCACAGCTCATTTGTAGGACAACAAAATTTGTCTGTTTTTGATCCCAAAACAACACAGAGGCTCTGTTCTCAGCAGTCTCATGAACCCATACATCAGAGCGTGTTAAGTCTGTGCACTTTCTCCCGGAGCACAGGGATAACCGCTGATCAGGATCGGCTCAGTATCCCTTTAATCCTCTCTTAGCCCGACTACTTCCTGCATCCCAACAGCGAGGCTTGGGGCTAAAATACCCCCCTTTGTTGGTTTCTTGCCAGTGAGCAGGGTGGTAGTGGGGGGTGGAATACACCCTTCCTCTACGGTTCACACGAAGTTGTTTTCTCTGCCTCCGTGGCTGCCTGGAGGAGATTAACAGGGAACAACACTGCAGGCATCTCCGCATCACTTGTCACTGGCTCGGTCCTGTCTGGAGTCTCTCCGTGGGGATGGAGGCTGGCGTGATTAATCAACACACGCGTAAACACACATGTAGCTTCTGCTGCCTGTCTTACACGTGCTGGTGAGGTGCTGGCAGCTTGCTCTCGGCTTTGTGAGAGAGCAGGAGAAAGATGCAAAAAGATGCACACTAATACATCCCAAGAAGCCACTTGGCAGACCCGTGTGTCCTCTGTGTCCTCATTTTATAATTCCCAACATACTCTCATTAGCGGTGCTTGCTTAGGGGGCCTTTCGCATAGGACACGTTCTCGGATCCGGGGGCTTTGTTTTTCATTTTAAAATCAAATTTACCTTGGTTTTCTACACTAAATAGAGCTTAACCATGGTCTTTGTAGTGAAAATGTTGTTTATTCAAATGATAAACAATACTTTTACTATACTGTTACTACACTTTTACTATAATAAGATCGTTGTTGATTTTTTTAATATGCTATGTGACACTCTGAGCACCCTGGCCACCATATAGCAACACAAAACAGAACACTCTAGCAACCACATAGTATCACATAATAACATTTATAGCGTGTGTGCGCTGGACAGACACAACAGGTGTCACTCCATGCTGTGCTGCGACATTTAAAGTCTGTCTACACTGGATGATACAAATGGGCAGCCCTGCTAAAAAAAACGAAACAATAGAAGCCCAATAAAACCATCACAGAAATTGAAAGGTTTCCATTAAAATACCATTATGAACCCATTCACTTTTTTCCAGTAATACCATTGCGAAATTTCTTTTTGTAGTGAGTTCTGGGCACTTCTCCAATAGGATTTAACATCCCACCAGTAGAATCCATCACATACCAGTAGACACCATTAGGCCGTGTTCACAGTTTACACCTTCTCTGACAAGAAAAAGTTGACGAGTGCTTTTCTAGAAAAAAATACAAAACGCTGGCAGCATCTGTTACAAAAAAGCAGCCGAGAGCATCTTTTGTTGCTATAGCAACCGCTGCAATAGTAGCCTAGCGTGGTGTGCTGCAGAAATGTCAAGAAAGCCTAAAAAGTTGGCTCTTTTGGTTTTTGAAGTTAACAGGGAAGATAATGTCGATTCACAACAACATTCCTTGATCTCTGAGAATAGTACGATCAGTTTATCTATTGCCAGCTACTCCATTTTTTCTTGTTGTTATGGAAACTACAGATTTTGCTACTCGCTTGGTCATTGGTCAACTGTCAAAAGGGCGCTTGATGTAAGAACATTTTTTTGTTTTGTTTTTAAGTTGAACTTTTTTCAACTAGAAAAAATTCTCTGAGATGCAGAAAAAGACACCAGCAGTGGATTTTTTGAAAACACGGTTTACTCCATATGATGTAAAACAGACGCTGACAGCTTTACAAAAAAGATGTGCAACATGCAAAAACATGGCAATTAAAATCTAAAACATTATAGCATTTTATTATGATAGCGTTCTCATATATAATGACAGTCCCAATCATAGTTTATTCATTAATATTGTGCATTGTTGTTTGTCCTGCTCACTCTGCACGCTGAAGAGATAATCACCTTACAATGAAGCTTTACAAGAGTATATATGTATATACACCAGCTGTTTTAGAATCACTTGTACCCTACATGATTGAAAAAAAATCCAGTCTTTCACTGTGTCAGCTTGAGTCTTGTTAAAGGTTTAAATCCCCACCGCAAAGATGCTCTCAGTCATGATTTATGGAAAGTGAAACTTAAATTTATAGGGGTGGTTGAATTTATTCACACACGCTGAAATATTTATTTGAAGCTTCTTTCTTTTCAGATTAACATACAAATAGACTGTATAAATACAAATAGACTGCCAGTTTTCTACAGTAAGTAGAAGTGCTATAGTAAGTGCTATGTGCTATTAAACATTGTTCACCCCCATATAGCCAAAAAATAGCATAATCATAACACCCCATGAATATTTAAAGCATCAAATCATCATCTATTTGGGGTCACTCCAAATAAAATCAGTTTTGTCAATCAGTGAGAGACTACAACAGCCTCTGGTTCAAAGGTCATGTTTGACCGTTCTGACATGATGACCGGTATAGCAGGCCATAGAAACAGCCTCTAAGAGGGCATCTTCAACTGCATTGTGAAATGCTAAAAACACTCACAACACTTTAGCAAACACATTGTTTCTTGCTGGCAGACACTCACAACACCCTAAATACAGGATGTGGTGATAAGACATAGTCAATCTCCACTGATACTTACTATTCAGAAAGTGTCAAAATCTAGTCAATAATGTTGACATGTGAATATTAAGTCTCAATTATAAAACCCTAACGAAGGATTTTAAATCAGAATGGAGAAAGGCATTGGCTTTAATAGGTTGATTACAGCTTGACCTGAAGGTGGATTTTGCTGAGGTAAAGTGGATTGAAGCTCTGTCTCTCTCTCTCTTGGGAGCAGTTTGGCTTCTGCTGATCACCTCTTCCCTGCTTTCTCTCTTTCTCCTGTTCATTCCATGCCAGAGGTCACGGGTGAGGTCTCTGGGATGATCTCATGCGACTATTTTTAACTCCTCTAAGTCCTATTTACTGAAGGCCATCTTTTTTCCTCATTATGTACCTGTAATCTGGCAGATAGCTTGGCTGCACACTGTTCTCTTGCTTCGTTTGGGACTCTGCTGGATTATATAATGGTCCAGTCACCCTCTCTGAATCACTGACACCTCGAGACAGCACACTGTTTTACTATGACCAGATGGGTCCGCAGTGTACTGACCTTGGATCCGTGACCTCAGATTCCAAAAACAAAGCGGTTGGGAAAGCAAGCGGTTGTAATCCTCTTAAAGCACAAACAAACCTTTTACTCACTTTCTTTGAGAGATCCTCCCTGCGTCTCTCAGCGTGAACTCTTTATGTAAGAGGCCAATCTCAAAGGCCAATTGGTTGATGAGAATGGTTTGAGAAAAGCTCTGGGAGGATTCACTTTGATACTCGCTGAGAACAGATGCATTTTGTTTACACAATAGCGCTGTTACAAAAGCAGGTGAGCTGCCCAATGTGGCAAAAATATATATTTTAAAATATGTAGTATTATTATGTATTGCTTTTATTTTATTTAGCTCCTATTTTTTCCCAATTTTTCTAAATAGATTTTACAAGATTATATTTATATATATTGTTGCTAAGCTACCTATTAATATTCTTAAGCATAAAAATTCATTATTTTTTTGTATTTTCTATTTACAGCGTGCTCATTTTTAATCTGTACTCATAATAACCTCATTCTGAATGCTAAGAATATTGTTTTTATGCCCCTTGTTTAGTTTTCTTATTTGTGAGGTTGCATTAGTGAAACAGCAAAATTTCAAAGATCAAAAAGCCCGCTGTCAGTACTGTAGTGAAGAGTTTGTGGGTACAGCTTGCACCGTTGCAAAATCTGCGTGAGTAAATCTGTCACGCTTGTGCGAAATTCATGATTGTATGGATTCCTTTTAAAGTGACTGGATTTCAGCCACAATAAAATGCTGAACAATGGAAAATGCGCCCTCACCTTTAGAAATCTGCAGTGTAATTTTCATTACGCTGCAGCTCTGTAGAGCATGATATGGGATATTCCAGATTTTCCTTCATTTTAAGGGGAAACAAGCCTCCAAAGTAAAGGAACATGATCACATTCACTGTCAGCGTAATGATAATCCTTACAAATCTTAGCACCCTGCTGCTGCTGAGACTCATTTCTGGGCAGATACAGGGTTTGAGTGAGTCAGCTAGTTGGTTCAGACTCAGAGAGAGAGCAGAGATGCATTATTAATCAGCCCCAGCGCTTTGAGGGAGACATTAAAGAGAGTCCGTTTTGCTTTGATAATCCACCAACACTTTCTACCCTGCCCTTCTGTCTTTTATGTAGCTTTATGCTAGCTCATTATTTAAGGATTTAAAGCATTACGTTTCTTATTGTGAAATTTTATTTGTAACTTTAGATTCTTGATTTTAGTTATTTTAAAATCAAAATGTCGTCAACATTAACTCAAACATTTTTGGAACTGTTAAATGTATTTGTTCAACACATTTGCTTAATCTGACAATTTCTGATTTAATAATTTAGGACAACGGTTTAATTTTTTTGTTCTTTATTTCATGATGACCAACAAGTAGCAATCAGTACCATTAAGCAATTAGTTTTCATTCAACATTTGCATATCTTGCGGCTATAAGCCTGCACCTCCTGGACTGTCACCTACAGCTTGGATTGATGCACTGAATTTCTTACAGCATGGATGCATTGAAATTCTTTGCAGTGGATTTAAAGCAGCGAATGAATGTCTGCTTTTAGTCAGGCCAATAGGTCAGGAATTGCACTTCAGTTTCAATCTCATTTTATGTGCTTTTTGGTGGCCATGCTGTCTGTGTGAGATCAATTCTGTCTGTCTGTCTTGGGATGAAAAAACATTCAGTATTATTAAGATGGACAGGCATTTGACTTCAGTTCATGCACTAAACTGTCTAAAACAAAATGGGATCGAGCCTCTCCTAGAGACCGTCTGAAATAAATAGACTTTAGCGGTAAAACTAACCACGTGATCATCTCAGACTACACGGCCTTATCCTGATATTAACACATTTAATCCTAAATAAAGTTTCTGAAGCTACTTTATCTTTTTTTGTTTTGTTAGCTGTTTTACTTGATTGGGCAGGTGTGAAGATTTTAAGTGCTGTTCTGTTTTTTTTTTGTCTTGATCTTCTGTCTAATCACCAGATAATAGTTATGAAAGAGCTGTTTAGTGTTTGGAGGTTAACCAACAGAAGCTAGTAGACGATCTGGTTATGATAGCGATGCTCTATCTAACAAACTGTAATTTCCAGTGGAACATGAAGCCAGAGATGGGCTGACTTCCAATCCAATCACAATGAAACAGAGCGAGATTAAATTCAGGGGAAGTGGGGGGGAGACCAAGATAGTGAGAGACAATGGCAAGGGAAGTGCATCCTCGGTCTGAGCAGTTCATTTGATTTCTGAAACGCATTAGAAGATATGGACGCCTGCCAATCCCTCTGCTTTAACAAAACGAACAGCAACAAGAATTGCAATTTGTGTCCGTTCGTGCTGCACTGATATATTCCCACTAATGGTTTATAAGAGCATGCTCTCTGATGCTTACATGCAGTCATGCGTAGCTGAGAAGTTCAATAGAGAGCATTAGCGCTTTAGAAGGAATATAATTAAATATGTGTTTAAGCGTGTGTTTACATGCTCTATTGCTGACCATTCAGGTGTGCTTTTTTTTTTGCAGAGGGCCGTATTATTTTGTGCATTTGTCAAATGAACGGGAAGCACTTCTAGGCTATTGAGCAGATGTGACAGTCTTTCATTGTGCTGGTTATTAGCATTATGCCACCAGCGGATGCAGAACGGATGAAAACTAGGTTTGTGCTTGGAGAAAAGACAGAATAATCTCCCCATGGAGCTTTTGAAAAGATGAATCCGTGGGATGACTTCAATCAATGATTAATTTCATCCATCAAAGAGGCAATTTCTATGCAAACAGCATGATTTGCGGCTCTAATTATTAGTAGTCATTTTTTATTAGGTTTTGTCTTGGTTGAAGTGTGCGTGTGTGTGTGCAGGGATTCACGTCGCATGTTCATAATGCACTCATAAAAGGCCTCAGTGCAGTGATTAACAAAAACCTTTAGTGATCCGACAATAGAAACCTTTTGAATGTTGGGATACTGGGATGCTTTTCCCAGTGCAGAGGGCTGAGGTGTGCTGGTCTGTGCAGGTAAGTGTAAATCTAAGGGTTATCTGAATATCCTGACAGGGTGAAATAGTGTTGCATAAAGAGGCTTATCTTCAGGAGGCGATTAATCACCGCTGAACATTAATGACTATGATCGTTTTTTGCAGGGCGAGCAACTGAATTTTAAGTGGAATGGCTGGAGGCCATTAAATGCGCTGTGCTGATGCGTGTGTGTGTGTATGTGTGTGTGTGAGGGTATAATTATACAGCTCAGTTGGGGTAAGGAAACACTGAGTGATTGAATGTTTGCAGTGGAAGGTACTTATCTAAATTTCACTTTCAAAACTATCCATTTTTTATTTTGCCTGAAGCTTCCCATCTGCCAATTATTCAGGCTGATAGGACTCATAGTTGGCATTTTCATAATTCAGGTCACACTCGCTATAAATTCATATTTAAAATGGTATTATAGAATGTCAGTTTATAAATGAGACTTATTTAGTGTAAATTATTTTACACTGTTATTAATCATACACTTTTTTTTACAGTAGGGTTTAATTTGTTTTCATTAGTTAATGCATTAGGTATTAGAATCTTTAAAGCATGTTAATCTATTCTAGATTCGTGTCAATTCATAAATATACCATGGCAATTTCTGTTTCTTCATTATAGAAAAAAGGTCAATGTAATTTTGACTTCTTATCTCACTATTCTTGCAAAATATTTTAGAAAAAACTGAATTGTTAAATAAAAAAAAATTATTTTTCAACTTGCAATTTGTTTTGTTTCTTGGAATATTTACATGTACATATCTATATTCATAAAATGTATATTATATATAAATACATATAAAAAAATCTAAACAACGTATGGTTCTTAAATATATAAATGCATGTGTGTGTATTTAAAAAACAACTATATATATACTGTGTATATATATATATATATATATATATATATATATATATATGCACACATACAAACACAATAATTAACATTAATGTGTATATATATATATATATATATATATATATATATATATATATATATATATATATACTGTATGTATATATATATATATATATATATATATATATATATATATATATATATATATATATATATATATATATATATATATATATATATATATATATATATATATATATATATATATAAAATTGAACATTATCCTTGATTATTAAACCAATTTTATTAAAGTTACATTTTTAGTACATGATGACTATTATGAATGTAATAAACCTTACTGAACTTCATGATTATACCAGTCTGATTTCAAACAATGTTAAAAATGATGTGCAATGAATAAGATCCCAACAGATGTAGAGTAATTTAAAAAGTCTTTAATGACACACCCAACTAATTGAATGTCTTGCTTATAAATCTTATTGAAAAGCGCAGTAGCATGTTTTAACTGTTTTTTTTTTTATTGCTTTAATTACCAGCTGCTTCCTCTCAGTGTATAATTAATGAAGACGTTATTCTCAGGGAGGGGTTGAAAGCACTAGTTTTCATTAATGTTTCATACCACTGATTTTACAAAGCCGTCTAATCACCTAGCAAACAGTGAACTGCTCTCTGGCGTGTGTATGGGTTGTGTGTCTGAGTGAAGGAGGGAGTAACAGGAGTTTCTCTGGGTCAGCAGCTGTTAGGGAAGGGTGCCGCTAAAACCATCAGCATGTTTATATGTGATGAAGAGGGACATGTTAGGCCATCCCTCACTGACTCCTTCAAAAGCACCCCGCTGGATGAGGCTTTTGGCTTAAATTTGATGGTCACCTCTGGTGGAAATAAACTAGAACGGACTGGATTATTAAGTGGGATGTGTGATGTCAGAGATCTGCTTTGCTTGACATTTGTGAAGCTTTTTTTTACGTTCAGGCTTTTAAAAAATTGGTTTCAATTATGCCATTTAAGAACCTTTTTACTGAATTTGACATTACCGTTACCTTTTTTATTCTGCTTAATAAACTGATATAACCTTAATACAGCAACCTACTAATGTACTAAAATATATTTTCTGCCTGTATAATACACTTTTTTGAGTTTCTAAAGTTTTTTTGCCTTTACATAAGAGACAGTGATCACAATATATAGAAATATATACAAAAGGTGTGCATCGGCATACACACAAAAATGCTAAAATAGTAATACAATGTAATAGAAAATACAATTTTTCCACATTTAGACAATTTTTTTATATTTTATGAATCATTATTAATATTAATATTATTACTAGCGTATGTATGTTTTATGCGGTATGTAACACAGACAGCTAGTGGTTGAAATGGGTACTGCAAAAACAAAGGCATTCCGCCCTGAGATAAACATTTCAGAGTAGAATTACTGGCTATGGCATTATTTTTCAGAGAAACAGCTGTGTAAACACAACACTATTCCTTGACATCAATACACTGTGTTTTCTGACAGCTGGAAGAGGCAGGATTATACAGATTATAAGTGCAGTATGTAATATTGCCAGCTAGCGGCTGAAATTGGTCCTGCAATTCTGGCCCAGAATCTGCCTGAAAAACACACATTTCAGAGTAGAATTACTGGCTATATCATTATTTTTCAGAGCTATGTAACAGCAATGTAACCAAACATACATATTGATACAAACACATGTTATTTTTTAGCTTTAGTTGAGTCAAAACCTTACATACAGCACCTTTTATTAATTACAATTTAGGAAGTTCTTTGAGGCACGTATGGTGAACCCTCTTTGAAGATCCCTATTTTTTAACAGTGGTACTTCACCATTCGTGTTTTTGTGTATTGTAGATGACAGTGCCTCGGCGGCGAGCAGCATGGAGGTGACGGACCGGATCGCCTCTCTGGAGCAGCGGGTCCAGATGCAGGAGGATGAGATTCAGCTGCTCAAGTCAGCGCTAGCTGACGTGGTGAGGAGACTGAACATCTCAGAGGAGCAGCAGGCCATGCTCAACAGGAAAGGACCAACCAAAGGTACCCCACAGACCCTCAGTCACCTCATATGCTGGAAAGAGTATTTTTTTCTGCTTTGCATTCTATCTCCGCTGCTTTGCTAGAACATGTTCAGCATTTCCTTTGAGGCTCGGTGGTAAACAATTCTCCACACAACCGCCTTTGTGCCATTTCTTAGTTTTCATCTCCGTCCCACCCCTGCTCAGGCTGCAGTTTTCTCTTCTACTGCTATTCATTTCCTTTCTTCTTTACCTTCCCATTCCCTTCCCCTCAACTGTTCTCTTGTACTGTGCGCGTGTTTAGAAGCAGCAGTGAGGAGAGACTCTCCCTCCTCTGACAGCAGTGTTGGGAAGCCAGGTAGGCAGCGGTGGCTTGTGTCTCACTTGTCAAGAGTTGCTCACTAATACAAAGAGCACGGTTTAGTCACATCTCTGACTGCATGAACACAGAGGACTGAGTTTTATATGAGTCATTTTTTTTTTACTTAGGGATGCACTGATATAGAAATGTTGGCTGATTTTCATAATCCCCGATCAGTGGGTTCCATTTGAAATGTTAATTAGATTTGGTATTTGCTTGTAATGTAAGCATGTGGATACTGAATGTTTATTCACATGCAAAACAGGGTCATTTTCAGACTAATGTTTATTTACAGGCTGGTAAATACATGTGGGCATCTTAGTGACTCCGTTTGTTATTAAATCATAAGTTATGTAACAGGAGTTCTATAGAGAGGTTATTAAAGAAGTTTAATTCAGAGAAGATTAATTTATACAAAATTATTGTCTAATTAATAAAAATAAGACAAGTAATTATTTAATTGCTTTAATTTTAAATAATATACACATTTCTATGTTATAACCAGTACTTATAATTTATCATTTTAATTAGTATTAGGCAATTATTATGTCATGATTAATCATATCCAAAATATAAGTTTTTGTTTATACTATATATGTGGATGTACTGTGTATACTTATTATTCATATATAAATACACATGCATGTATATTTAAGAATAATATGTTATGTTTATATAATATATACATTTATATATAATATACATTATATGAATATAACTTTAAACATGTTCATATTTTTTAAATATATTTTGTATGTGTGTGTCTTTTTTCTTACGTATTAATTTTAATTAGTCATAATTTACTCACTCTCATGTCATTTCAGAACTTTCAAAACTATCTTTCTTTTATGGAACATAAAAGAAGATATTTTAAAGAATGTTGGTAACCAACCGGATTTTCTTCAGAATCTCTTCAGAGGAAATTTGAGTGAATTCATTTATTTGACATAAATGAAATCATGGGTAAAATCATCAAATTGTACAGTAAAAAAAATCTAAATGTTTAACATAAAAAAAACTTGTCTGGTGAAAATAGTGGAACTTTTTTCTTTCAACGTCAAACTAATCAAACAGATAATAAAAAAAAACACTGATACTCTTAAGATCATCGATATATTGTACATTCTTAATTTCACTCCAGCGTGTGTGACATCCAGCTCTCTCTCTCATTTGTATAGTTCTTTGAGTTTAGTCAAATTTACACTACAAGATGCTTGTTAGTGTGCTTAAGTCTAGTCCTAATTACATTTACTGCAAGACTGACAAGCTACATCCTCATCACAAAATCTCTCACAAATGAGAGACCTTGAAAAATCTCAAGAATAAGGTTAATTTGGGACTAACAGACATAAAAAGTGGCTGTCACCTTAAATATCTTGATTCTTTGGTGATTGTTTAACAAAGCTTTACTAAATCCACATAATCCTTTGAACTGTAGGATGAAGTGGGTAATTAGAGTCACAATTCTTTACCGTCTCAAAGGTTTGAAACACACTTGCCGCTATAGCCAGACTGCATGAATATGTGCTACCAAATGTCAAACTGGGGTCCAAAACTCCTTAAACCAAGAAAGAGATGCTTACTTTTGTTGTACTTCAGCTAGCTCATGTTCACTTCATCCATTCCTCCTCCTGTTTGAAGTGTGTGTGAGATGAGTCACTCTTTGCTTCTGCATAATCCTTGCCGCTCTCTGCAGGCTGATCTCTTTGAAACAAAAAAATATCTCACATGTGCTTTTGCCTCAATCTTTCTTTTATTCTACTGTATTTCTTTCCCGCTGCCTGCACATTCATAACACATTCATGAAGATCGGCAGTGATGAATATTTAATAATGCAGACACGTACTGTAATGTAAATAAAGGCTCTCAAAAATCTTTGCTATCAGCGGTTAGACTGCAGGTGTGGATGCACTAATAAGTACTTGAACTGCACAAAGGGACATTCACCAACCTAGACCTAGACTGCATTTTAATGGAGTCATGGCTCAATCTATGGCTAGACAGTCGCAGAAAGCAATAAAAGTCTTCCTATATTGACTGAATTTGATACCTGGAAATGTTTACTGTGGGAATCGTTTAGGTTAGGGGTCAGTAAGCTTTTTTATTTCATTTATTTGGTTATTTGAAAGAAATTAATAGTGTTATTGAGCAAACGTAACATTAAAGGAATGCATAATGTTATGAAAGATTTCTGTTTCAAATAAATGCAGGTCTTTTCTGTTCATCAGACAATCCTAAAAATGTTTTTACATTAAGCAGCACAACTGTTTTAAACATGATGATAATAATAATAATAATAATAATAATAATAATAAGAACTAATCAGCGGAGTCAGTTTTTTTAAAGGAAAAATTCTTAAAATATTATTCGCTTAAAATTTATTATTTTTAGCATATTATTTAGTTAGTGTACCATCTGTATGGTAATATACCCATAAAAAGGCCTTTTAAAAACAAAAGGGATAAGTCCCTCTTTATGTAGAGATGTTCTGTTTTAACAGGAAATAAAACATTGAAAAAATGTTCTTGTCAGTTGACTTCAGGTGGCCTTTGAGAATGTAAAGTTAACTATTAAAAGCTTGACATAAAATGGAGCTAGTTTACAAAAAGTGACTTCAGTAGTGGGAACATTTCTCACTATATTATCTAGGTGCTTATTAGCATGCCTATTATTAACATACTTTATTAGAACTCATAAAGCACATAGTCTGCATGACCATATTCTACATCCTTCATCCTACCCAATGACTACATTTATCAACTACTTATACGAGTAATCAGGAGTTTGGTGAGGCAAAAGTCATAGTTAGTGGTTTGTTAATAGCAAGAATTGGACCTTAAAATTAAGTGTGACCAAAACAACAGGCAATAAACGTCTGACTGCTGTGCTGTGTGTAATTCTGCCCATGTGTCCTTCCATCTTTCAGCTAGACCGATGATTGCTGCCCTGCCCCTGAGATCTACGGTCAATAACGGTACTGTCCTGCCTAAGAAGGGCAGCACACTGCCATCCCCTTCCAGCTCCAAGAAGGACAACAGCTCACCAGCAACCAAAAGGTAAGAGACCGAAAGCTAATTCTATATAAACTTTTCGTAATGTATGATGAGTGCAGACAATGAGTTTTTTCAGCTCCAGACTTTGATTTCATCCAGTCCGAGGATATAAAACATGTTTAATATCTACAAGGCATATCTAAAAAATCATGTTAGTGTGTGACGCTCAGCTGTATTCCTAATGTATTCTATAATTGTCTGAAATCCTTTTGATTTTAGAAATAAAGATGAAATTGTTTGAATCCTTCTCAGTCAATTCTCTTTGGTGTTGGAGATAGAATTGTGTGTGTTCTATGCTGTGCTGTGCTGGATAATTTTTCAGTATAATAGATAGACAGAGCATGAATATACACAAGATAACGGTGGACGGTTTTGTCTTATAAAGGTCAGCTCACATCTTTCTTGATAAGCAATGTTAAACCTGAAAGACGCAGTCAACGAGTCAACCGTGACGTAGAACACAGTGCAGTATGCCAAGGTTTTAGATGACAGAGAACAAGCCTTGTGAATTAGGTTGCAGATCATCTTATATTCCACAATATAACTTTGTATTTTACAACTGCAACTTGTAAATTTCTCACATTTTACATTTTATTTTTTATTACTGCTATAAAGTTTAAAACTTTGAAGTTGAGATTTTAATGGTTTTTTTAAAGAAGTATTTAATGCTTACCAAGATTCCATTTATTTTATTAAAAAAGTAAACAGCAGTTTTAATGTGTAATGAATTTCTGTGATATAAATCTGAATTTTCAGCAGCCATAACTTGATGCTTCACTCGATGCTTCAGAAATCACCATGATATGCTGATTTGGTGCTTATGATTTTTAAAAAATGAAGTTAAAATTAAAAAGAAGTTTTTTCAAGATTGTCATTAATATAAAGAACAACATAATTCTTTTATTATTAATTTTTATTATCGCTTTGGATCAATTTAATGCACCGTTGTTGAATAAACATATTAATTTTGTTCAAAAAAAACTTTTGAATGGTGTTTCAGTGTGATATGTCACATTGCAATATATTTACAACCATATTTTTCAGAAACACCCTAGTTTTTGATGCCAGGAAGCCATTAATAATAATGAGATTATTTTTCTTTCTAGAATCCATTAGCTGATACTGATGTAATGATATTCAATAGCTTAAAATGCTTCTGCAGACCGCTATGAAAATCAAAATGCAATGAGAAAAAAAACTGTTGCTTTCCTGAACCCTCCAGCTGCGCAGCACCGATGTGTTTAATGTTTAATAAATCATGCAGACCAATGAATGAATAAACAGAGGTTTACGATTACGAGACACAACCCCTGCTTTCCCCTGAGTGTCTTTGTTTTGTGAGTGTCAACTGTCTGTCACGTGTATTTGTCATCCTGTGAGACCTGTCTGTCCCCTTCCCTTCTCCCCATGTGTTACGTGTTCTAGTCTGTCCCAGCTGCCCAGGTTTCTTCTGAGGCCACTTCACAGGTGAGAGTTTGTTTGTCTACAGGATCTTCAATCTTCTAAAAAGTGCTGTAGGCTACTGATATTTGTGTTATTTTTTTAAAACCATTATCCAAGCTTAAAACCTTTAGCAAACACTGTGTACGGTTCATCCGTATTCTGTGGAGGCTGTTTGGAGATCCCACAGGAAGTACAACTGCAATGGGAGATAAGCTTTGCTTTGATTCTTGTGAAACTGGGCACTCTTTTACTTGGACATTTGTTTTTTTTAGCTTCTCTTCGGGCACTCTTTCATTGCAGCCTGTAAAGCTTCTTTTTCCCATCATGCCTTGAAGCGAGAGCCCTGTGCAGTCTATGGACTAACTCTATACCCGCTTGCTTGTATGCCTGAAGTGCCATTATTGACAAAAAGCCTCACAAAGCATGAAGATCCTGCAGCCTATTTAACACGGGATAACACCATCCGCCAATGGCTGGGCCAAATGAACTTTAGCCCCGCAGTCTGGATTAGACTTGAGCCTGGCAACCAGTGGACTGCTGATGGGGTCTTTTCTTTTGTTGACAAGTTTTAAAGGGCACTCAGTCTCAATTCACCCCTTTCTAGTGCACAAAGACACAGCAAATCAGGGCATGAACATGTCACAGAGAAAAAATAAAACTTATAAAACACATTTCTTGTGGAATATATAATGTTTGTTAGCTGTGTCTCTTTGGGGAAAGCCGGTGCTGAGTGTCTGTTGTAATTGGCTGTCACCAGTATTGTCTTTACATTGCCATTTCCTTTTTTTCTGTGTGAATGTTTACATTTATGCTTCCTGTTTAAGGTTCAGACTTTTGCAGGAAAATTAGGCTTCATAGTAGTTATATTGGGATACAATAAATACACACACACACACACATATTTTTTTTTCAAGCTTCATATACATACATACATGTTGCAGTATTAATGTTGTTTTTTTTAAAGAAGTGAATACTCATTTTTATTCTGTAACACTTTACATTGTTTAAAAGTGACAGTAAAGTCATTTATAATGTACCATATTCTATTTTAAATTAATTAGTTTGTTATTTTGAACTTTTTATTTATCAAATAATCATGAAATTGTGATAAAGTTCATTATTTAGTTAACATTAGTTAACACAAACTATGAACAATATTTTTTACTCTCTTTATTATTCTTAGTTAATGCTAATTTCAGCCTTTTCTAATGCTTTATTAATATCACAAGTTGTGTTTGTAAACATTAATGCATTAACAAGGATCTAACAATGAATGGTTAATTAATGTTAACAAAGATAAATAAATACTGTTATAAGTGTATCGTTTGTTTGTTTGCCTTACAGGTATACAGTTTTAAATTGTAATAATGTTTCTCAGTGTTATTGTTTTTGCTGTATTTTTTTCAAATAAATGCAGTTTTGAAACATTTTCTTAAAAAGGCAGGATCTTTAAATAATCTAACATTGTGTGCATCATATTCTATTTTCATTTGCTATGTTTAACATGAGGAGTATTTTAACATTATCAAGTGTCCTTGCTATTTCGTTTAGCCTAGAAGAACAAATTGATATAAATATCTTGCCTTTTATCATTCGTAGCACTGTGAAAAGGACAAGTTCATCTGAGCAAGTGGGCCCCAACAACAGGAAAGACAGTGGTGTGGACTCCAAAAGCAATCGCACACGCGCTGGATCCACAGGGAGCAACTCGAGTGGCAAGAAAGCCGCAGAGAAGTATGTAAATCAGTATGTATATATATATTCTTTTATGCCCATGTGATTGACTGAATAAGAGCAACACACACACATTACACAAGCACATTTAGGTGATTTTCTTCCTTCTCACTTCCCGCAGTAAACAGAGGGAGCCTGTTTTCAGCGCAGGTAAGAGTCAGGGCTTCTGTCCCTGTGTGATAAAGCATGTGTCTCTGAACTAAGACTGGATCATACAAGCAGTGTTTATACTGAAAGCACAGACTCTTGCCAAATACAGTCCTCAAAGTAAATGGCTGACCACCCTTTAGTTTAGCAGCAGTGCAGCTCAATTAGAAGGTGGACTGGGGTGAATCAAGGGACACTCGTTTAAGAAAAAAGCGATTTTTTTAGAGATTTCTGCTTGTATGATCTCCAGTCATGGCTCACGGAGGGGCAATCATTGTTTCAGATCATTTTCCCATTAAATGGCCTGCTGCTCTTGTCAGTAACCCATCACCCCTTACCAGAAACATTTCCGTTTTTTTAATTTTTGTGTTTATTTAATTTTACTCATGTTCTGTTTAAATCATTTTTATGCATTTGGTTGAAAAGCAACTAAATTCCGGTACTAGAAAGTTATGAGTAAAAGTATAGATATTAAGCATAAAAAAATGGCAGAATTATGTTGCTTACTCTCTCAGTGGAGAGATCGTGGATTTTCAAAGTAAAAAAACCTCGAAATTTTCAAGGTCCAACAGGCGTTTATAGTCATTGTGTTCATCTATTATTCATCAGCTCTGGTCAGAAGCTGTGCTTCACTTTTTTTTGAAAGAGCTACAAAGGAATTTAGCAGCAGTTCTTGGGAACGTCAGAACAAATTTGATTTGGTGTAAAAGCAGAGCGTTCAGGGTATGCAGCCATACGAGGCGGAATGAAACAAGCTGTTCTGCCTGAAGGCCACATTTGCATGTTCCTTACTGTATATGTGACCCAGTTACTGTATTTAACTGTGCCCAAAACTCTGATTAATTGAGGCCATCCAGATGTTAAATATACAGTACACCAAATTAACCAGTGGATTTGTTAAATAGAGCACTTGGCGAATGAAACGACTATCCCGGAGGAGCTTGTAGAGTAATTACCTAGACATGGTGAGCTGGGATCTGTCTTTCCATCAGCCTTTTTCTGCCATCTTACGTGATTGTCTTTGTCTCTGTACGTTCACAAAGGGATGCGACGCGTGACGCACTGCAAAGGTAGGCACTGTTTGTCAACTGTCCCTTATGTGAGCAGCTCTGTGGACACAGCTTGATTCCCGAAGCCATAGGGAAGTCAACAATTACAGATTGAGGTCAATTATGACTTAAAAACGCAAAGACAGCTGGTCTTGAGAACCGTTGTTTATGCACTGACAGAAATTGTATGGAGCCATTTTTCTCTTTTTTGACACATGTGACGCTGGACCACAAAAACAGTCATAAGTGTCAGTTTTTCAAAACTGAGATTTATCATCTGAAAGCTGAATAAATAACCTTTCCGTTGTATGGTTTGGGGATAGGACAATATATGGCAGAGATACAACCATTTGAAAATCTGCAATCTGAGGGGGCAAGAAAATTACCTGTTAAGTTGTCCAAATGGCGTTTTTAGCAATGCATTTTAATAATCAAAAATTAAGTTTTGATATATTTATGGTAGGAAATGTGAAAAATATCTTCATGGAACATGATCTTTAGTTAATATCTTGTGATGAAATGACAAACAAATGACAAAATAAAGCCTCATAAAAGCTAGAATAGTATCTCATGTATACTAAAATAATACTGGTATGAACGTACCGTATAGTGTAAGGAAAATATTGCTTTTATTTTTTTATTTATTACTGGTAATATTTTAACCTGATGTCATTAAATGTTTTTTAAAATTCCGATTATATTATAATGTTTTTTAGACCATATAAAACCTACATTCATGAGAATTGGCGTCTGTGTTTTAAACTAGACTTTTAAATGATTTTTGCCACCAGACTTTGATTTTATTGGGTCTTAAGAGATTTCTTACCCTTTTTATTACAGCGTTCTGCCGTAATAAGCACGTAATGCCCCTTTATACAGTTTATTCTAGCGATTCCAGATGGGACAGTAATCTAGCAGACTTTGATAGCTCTGGCTTCATATTATGGAATCAGCACACACAGAGATGTCTTGCGTAAGGGTTTGGGTTGATTAGACAAATGCGTGTGTGATAGAAGTGCCCACCCTTCCTCCAGAAATGCTCCCTTTCCCAATAAACTAATGCGCACTCTCTGTAACACCCTTTTGAGTGATGCCAACCTGTGGTTGATTGCAGTGGTGCTAAAACACAAGCTGTTAACTCTTTGAGTGATGCTGCTCTGACAGCTCCTGGGTGTTTTGCTCACTGCTCATGGCACTTGTTTTTCACATGCACCATGGGAACCCAGCATTCTCCTGCAGTCGCACAGCAGCACACAGAACGCCTTTTACTTTTACAGTTGTTTATTGCTGCTTTTTGCTCCACGTACACGTATTTGTTCTTTCAGTGCCGTTAAGGGCATTTATCATCCTGTGTCCACCAGCTTTTCTGCTAATTCTCTGAAACTGTAATGTAGTGTTTATCGTAAATCTGAAGTTGAATGTCATGCTGGTTTGTGTGCAGAGCGCCACAGTTAGTGGAAATTATTTTCCCTAAACTGTTGACAGTCAATGAATGACTCACTATGCTCACTGCACTAGTCGCAAGATACTTGTACAAATAAATTTAATTAAATAACCGAATGTAACTTGGGCGGTTGGAGAAATGTTTGTGTAGAATACATTTTATTTCCACTATTCCTTGTTTTCCTTGATCAAGATAACATTCAATCCCTTGCGCCTCCTCTTCCCAACAGCACTGCAAAAAATCTTTTTTATAAAAAGCATTTTTGTTTTCAAAAAAAAATATATATATATATATATATATATATATATATATATATATATATATATATATATATATATATCAATGAATAAAAAAATAAAACATTAATGTCCTTTCTTTCTTTTTGGAATATGCATTTTTAACATTTTTTTATTATCTTTTACTTACTTTTAATGTATTTTTATTAATCATTTTCCCTCCCTCTTTGGTTTTGAGCATAAATGTCTCTAAATCTCTGCTTAAAACTAAAAGGAAAAAACTAATTGCCAGAATAGTAAGAAACACAATTATTTGCATAAAATCTTCCCTGTATTTTCTTTTCAAGTAAACTGATGTTGCTTTATGGGTATGTTACTGCAAATCAATCAAATGACAAATTGAGGAAAAGATCATTTTGCAGTGCAGTTTCTTAGTCTTGTGGATGCCGTATCTTGTTATTATGGTGGTATCTAAAGCTATTGGACGCTATCTGATCATGATTATACTTCATCCCACCTCTCCACCCTCTCCCGCACCCGCCCCGTCCAATTTGACCACTTCACCCAGTAACTGTGCAGATCTACCTGCACCGACCGTCAAAAAGGAGTGGATCCGCCGAGCCCCCCAAATCCACATCAGCCGTGCCCTCGCAGTCCACCAACACGCCAGAGGCCAAGGTTTTGTCTGACAGAGCGGCCCGGCTCGGAAGCCGAAAGGTCCCTCCGTTTACCCTTCCTCTGAGGAAGTGTACCTCTCAGTTAGTCCACTCGCCCCTAGACATGCCCTCTTACAGAAGCCCGATCAAATCTCCCAGCCAGTATTTTCAAATCTGTTACTAATCAAACCAGCCGTAATCTTAAACGTAGTCAGGTGGAGTCTTTCGTTCTGTTTTGTTGTTTTTGTTTTTCAACATTGTGTTTAATTGAATTAGTTTTGTTTCATGTTGTGCGTTTGTTCACACTTCTGTCTTTTTTGCTTTCGAATAGGTTTGTTCTGTTCACGTGTGCATTTTATAAACTGTACATCTCCTTTTCCATTGTGTTTGCATGTATGCCTATCTGTGATTTTATTTATTCTGTTACTAATTTGTCAAACCATGAAATGGCTGCATTTGCATGCTTCTGCATTTGCTTTGTTTTGTCTTTACTTTTAACTTGGGTGTATTTCAAATACTGTACGTAATAAAATGCATTAAAGCATTTCCTTTAAATCTCACCGATCTATTGAATTATTTTCAGAACATAATGTATTTTCTTCTAAACATTGTTGCAATTCCTTTTAATCCTTCTTTTGGAATAAAAGCATTTCATTTTGTTTTTGGATTAACATTTAATCACATAATCTTAAAATATACTAACATTCAAAAATTTGGGGTCAGTAAGATTAAAGTCTCTTATGCTTACCAAGACTGCATTCATTTAATCAAAAATACAGTGGAAATAGTATTATTGTGAAATAAGTACTATTGTGATATATTTTAAAAGGTCATTTATTCCTGTGACGGAAAAGCTGAATTTTCATTACTCCGGTCATCAGTGTAACATGATCTTTCTAATATACTTATTTCTGCTCAGAAAATATTTCTACCTATTGTCATTGTTGACAGTTGTGCATTTAATATTTTCTGCTAACTTGTGCTAGCTTTTTTGATAAATTGAAAGTTCAGAGGAACAGCATTTTTAAAAATAGATTTTGTCACTGTAATTAACATTGCTGAATAAAATTATTCATTTCACAAAAAATAAGCAAGTAAATAAATTGAACTGACCCCATATTTTTGTCTTTGTTTACTTAATCAGATGATATTAACCCCAACAGATGCCACAGCGATCCTTTACTGACCCATGCATTTTCTTGCTCTAAACATCTACGTTGCTTTTTCTAGATGAAGGGTATGTCAAAATGTATTTGAAGGGACGACCCATCACCATGTACATGCCCAAAGACCTGGTGGACACATACTGCTTGGAAGCAAAGGCTGACTTGCCTCCTAAAAAACTGAAGCTAGACTGGGTGTATCCTTTGCAAAATAAAAAAATGGAGCTGCATTAAGATTGATTCCTGTATTGAGCGCTTCTTGATGTAAGATTGAATTAACTGTAGATTTATTATTACGCACAAAATGAGCTGGTAATAATGTCACAAGCTGCATGATGGATATGGTTTCTAGGTCTAAGCTATGTGTTACAAGATTATTGTTCATAATGTTAAGCTTCTGAAACGTGAACCTCAAAATTATTATTCACTATGATGCACTAATTCCATATTCATATTCAGTGATGAGTATCTGAGCATGAGGGATGTCTGATCATATACCCTGGTGTCCTCTCTAGCCTGTCATATTTGGGATGTTTTCGGCATCTCTTACCCATAGTGCATTTGGTACATTGCCTGAAAACAATTTTTTTTAACAAAACTGAGAAATCTATCATGTCTAAAGCCCAACAAAATTAAATATTAAGTGGTCAGCTGGCACTTTTCCAGAAATAAAAATGTTCACGTTTTCCTTTTACCCTTCATAGCTGAGTTTTGTTCCTGATTTAGCTCAGCGACGATAGTTTTTGCTCTTGACTGTGACCCAGGTATGGTTACCGGGGCCGTGACTGTCGATCCAACTTGTATTTGCTCCCGACTGGGGAAACGGTTTACTTCATCGCATCTGTGGTTGTGCTGTATAATGTGGATGAGCAACTACAAAGACACTACACTGGACATAATGATGATATCAAGTGGTAAGATTTATTTTTCTGTTTGTGTGACGTCATTGTCTATTTGTTTATGACAGCATGTACTGATCTCAAGCTCTGAACCCGTACGCTCAGCATCTTTTTGTCACCTCAAAACTGCTTTATCTTAAAAAAAGATACTACAGCTTAAATTAATATTCAGATATTCTGCAGCATAATTTTTCAAAATTATGCTGAATACACAATTTCTGAGCAGTGTTGTTCAATTTTCTGCTTTGATGTGCAATTCTACAGAACATTTATCATTAGTCGTGTCACCGATTCATTCATTCATTCCACTGTCATCCCTGTCGTTCTGAATTTTGCTTTTGTGTTACACCACATTAGTTTTTTGGGTGTATAAGAGGCCTCAAGACATTTTAAGTTTAGAATTATAGTAAATTATCCTTTATGCAAAAAAAAGTAAATAAATTAGTGACGTTACGCTTAACAATGAAGTTTCAGATTGCTATTTTGGATCTTTCCTTCTTGAATGTCTTATATACTTTTTAAGTTCACTTAATAAAGCTATTTAATCTTCATGAAAATGTTAGGTTTAAAAAAAAAAACACTTTTATACTGTAAGGATGCATTAAATTGATCAAACGTGACAGTATAGACATTTATAATGTTACAAAAAAATGTTATCATGAATTATTTTTTATTAATCAATTTTCATATTAGAATGGTTTCTGAAGGAGCATGTGACATCTAAGACTAAAGTAACAAATGCTGAAAATGTAGCTTTGCATCACAGGAATAAATTATGTTTTAGAATATACTGAAATATAAAACAGTTCTTTTAAATTAAAATAATCGTTAACAATATTACAGTTGGGTTTTTTTTTGCAAGGTGAGCCTAAGATATTTATTTCAAACTAATTTTAAAATCTTACTTGCTTTTGAAACTTATGAATAGTAAATATGAATGGCCTCAAAGTTAAAAAGGTCAAGTCAGCAAAACATATATAAAAAAAGACAAGCCATTAGAACATTAGATAAAATATAGTGACGTAATATAATTTTCTCCTGACCGCCAGTCTCCAGTTGTGGAATTTACAGAATATCAAGGCTGTTTATTGTAAGTAAAAGGCCTTGAGAAAAGCATGAAGAGCAACCATTAACCAAGACGTTCGTGATCAGTTTCCTGTGTTTACGATCAGTCCTGTGACTCAGAATGCTCAAAGTCATAAGATAAGTCAGATAAAATGTGTTGTGACAGCACTGACTCGCAGAGACAAAAATGTGCGATGTCCTCTCACTGCTGTGTCATCGGCTCTTCAACAGTCCCAGCTGCCTACATCTTTCACCTCTTTTGTCTTCCCCTACAGCCTCGCTGTCCATCCTGATAAAATCACCATAGCAACAGGACAAGTGGCTGGCACATCCTCAGATGGAAAAGTAAGAGCAGTTATTTTAAACCGGTATCAATCATAAACACGAATAGCTTATTGCTACTATAATAGGATTGATCCAGCCAAAATAATTGTCCTAGTTATTGCATGTTCCTCAAGTGTCTGTCGTAACATATTGAGGATCAAGAACCTACATCCACTCGACTGAAGTTGAAGTGGTTTAACACGTTCAGTACGTCTGTCTGTGTCTGGCAGCTTTTGGCTCCTCACGTGCGAGTGTGGGACTCTGTGAGTTTGAACACGTTGCACATCCTTGGAACCGGTTTCTTTGATCGAGCTCTGGTTTGCCTCTCCTTCTCAAAGTCGGTAAGAACAAGCTACTCTGTATAATGTTAGCAAACAAACGTTCTCATGAGAAGCCGCAAAATGCAGCCTACAGTCCTCGAACAAACCTGTCTTTATTATGAGCACTGGGTGGTATTTTCTGGAGCCTGGTCAGTTTTAAGGCATAGTTCGTCCAAGAAGGAATATTTAGTCATCTTTTATTCACCCTCTAGTTGTATATTAAAGAATGTTGGCATCCAAACAGCACTGACCTCTATGCTATGGGAAAATAAGCCGTGATCTGTGCTGTTTGGATATCAACGATCTCCAAAATATCCTCTTTTGTGTTCAGCCCAAGAAAGAAACTCTTACAGGTTAAGAACAATGTAAGGGTGGGTAAATGGATTACTGAATTTTCCTCTGTGGGTGAACCGTCTCTTCAAATACATCTGTCGAAAGAGGTAGAGAGTGCTAAAAATGTCTTTTAAACCTTCAGAATGGAGGAAGCTGGTTGTGTGTTGTGGACGACTCCAATGACCACATTCTCTCCGTGTGGGACTGGCAGAGGGAGGAAAGGCTTGCTGAAGTCAAGGCAAGTGCTATCCGACATAATATCAGCAATGTCAACGTTATATGTCAACAAGAGGTGTGCGGAAATGAACTGATTCCCTTTTTTAGTGCTTCTTCACGACTTTTCTATCTTTGCTCACAGTGCTCCAATGAGTCAGTCTTTGCTGCTGATTTCCACCCGACCGATGCTAATATAATCGTAACCTGTGGGAAGTCACACCTTTACTTCTGGTCATTAGAAAAGGGATCTCTTGTGAAAAAACAGGGTCTTTTTGAGGTAAGCTGTCATTAGTTTTTGTTGTCAAATTCAGTGGATCTTTTCTCTTTTTTATTATATCAAATTGCATGTTCAGATATGGTGAAATGCGCATGTACATCATGTACACTAGCAGTTGAAGGTTTAGACACATCTGCTCATTCTTTATCATTACTGTTTTATACTTCTAAGAATAATAGTAAGGTCATCGAGACTATGAAATAACACAAGCATAAGTGTGAGTTATATTGTGTAGTCAGCAAAAATACGATTAAAACTATTTTGATACGGGTGCTAATGGGATTAACGTTATTAAAAGATAACTAGAATGTAATTTTTGTAAAGAAATGTATGATTTGCCATTTGTACTTGGTAAGATTTGGTAATGTTTTTGAAAGATCACCAAGGCTGCGTTTATTTGATTAAATAATACAGCAAAAAAAACAGCAATTTAAAATAGTATTTTTTACTTTAATATGCTTTAAAATATTTTACTGCATTTTATTATATTAATAATGTAAAATATTAATTATAAAATGTAATTGATTCATGATGGCAAAGCTGATTTTTTTTATCAGACCTTACAGTCATCAGTGTCATAATATTTCTTATTAACAATGTTAAACATAGTTGTAATTCTTAATATTTTATGTGAAAACCATGATGCATTTTATCAGAATTATCAGAGGAATATAATGTTTAAAGGAAACAGCGTTTATTTAAAGTAGAATTTTGTTGCGGCATTAACTTAAATCAACTTTTGGTCAATTTAGTGCAACTTTTCCAAAGTTTTAATTTCTTTAAATTTCCTTTAAATCCCAAGGCCCTTCAATTCAGTTAGATGTGCCCAAACATTTGGCTGGTGGTGTAGATGTGGATTAAATGAAAACATGTCATCTCTGTCTTTTGTGTGATACATTTATTGCATTTCTGCTTTAAAAATAAAGTCATATTTATGTTTCTTGCAGAAACAAGAGAAGCCCAAGTTTGTATTGTGTGTGACTTTTTCAGAAAATGGCGACGCCATCACCGGAGACTCGAGTGGAAATATACTTGTGTGGGGCAAAGGTAAAAAAAAAAAGTGTTTATTATTATTTATTCATTTATTTGAACGTTTTGTAAAATCCTACCTCCATTGAACTTTCTATGAAATACAATTATGAATGCTGTTCAGCTGTGTGTTATCTAAGGTTGACCCTGCTGCCAACAAAAGACTCTCTGTTTGCCATAATAAAGGGAAACTGTGCTTCATTTCTACACAGATCAATAAGACTTCTTTCATGTAGGCTGTGAACACCTCTGATTGTCTGATATACCAGTGTTTTTCTGTTTATGTAATGCTTGTTTTCTGGTCATGGTTGACAGGATCTAATCGTATTGGCTTGGCGATTCAGGGAGCACATGAGGCAAGCGTCTTTGCACTTTGCATGTTGAGAAATGGGACGCTGCTCTCAGGCGGGAAGGACCGTAAACTCATCTCCTGGGATGAAAATTATCAAAAGATTCAGACGGTGGAGGTAAGGCATCTACATGGGTATCGTTTTGCAGCAGGCCTTATGCATTTGTTTGCTTGAATAGCAGTACCGATCAAGCAGACAGACGTAATTTACCAGATGTTTTGTATGTTACTCTCAGGTGCCTGAGTTATACGGCCCTATTCGGACTGTGGCTGAAGGACGGGGAGAAACGGTTCTTATTGGCACTACCAAAAACTATGTACTGCAAGGCAGTCTGGATGGGGACTTCATACCCATCACCCAGGTAAGTTGTAGGTAGTAACCACTGTTTTCTGAGGTCTGGTGAGATGGTACTGTATATAAAATGGGACTTCGGAACCACAAAAGCAGTCTTGATAAATAGGTTAATTAGTAGCAACAGCTAGTAATAAATTTAATAAATAAGTTAATTTGTAGCAAAAGCTAACCTTTTTATGGTCAAAACCTAGTGGTTTATCTTTTATGCCAAAATCATTAGGGTGTTAAGGACAGATCATGCTTCATGAAGACAATTTGTTAAATTTGCTATTGTAAATATATCACAAGTTTTTGGATTAGAAATATGCATTGCTGTGGACTACATTTGGACAATTTTTTTTTGCACTCCCAGATTTTAAAATAATAGCATTTTGGCCAAATATTATGTATTCCATAAATCAATGGAAAGCTTATGTCTTCAGCTTTCAGGTGATGTATAAATCTGCAATTCCAAAATTGAGCCTTGTGACTGATTTTGTGGTCCAGTGTCACATATAAAATATAAAATTTAACTTTAAATTATAGCATAATTATTAACAAATTTCTTATTTCAGTAAATATTTTTTTTTAGATTTACATTTACATTTTAGTCATTTAGCAGGTGCTTTTTTCCAAAGCGACTTACAAAAGAAGCAATCAACACCAACAAAAGAACAACAACATGAAAGCATTATGACAGGTCTTAATTAAGGCAACATATGTAGCAAGGTTTTTTGGTTTTTTTTATGAAAACAAGTAAATAAAATCCAGAAAAATGAAACAGTGATATTGTATATAAATGCGATATTGGATGTTGATTATGCTCATTTCTTATGATCTAACAGTGAGTTCATTTTTACAATTAATTTACTATAGAATAATAATTATAATAATTATAATTTAAAAAGTATATTTAAGTATTTATAATATTTAATTTAATTTATATATTTAGTATTATAATTTATTTAAAATGTTTAAATAAATACATTTTAAATCTTTAGCATATCACTTTATTAGAATTCATTGAATGACCATTTTTATACTGAACATTTTAGTGTAGTGGTGAAATTCGCTACTTATTTTGTTTTCTATGTATTTTTAAATTATATTTTTTTAATATTTTGTATTTTATATTATGTAATTATTTACAAAACAATTCTTGTAAAAGAACTGATCTTTATTGGACGATATTAGGTATACATTTAATATTTATAATACTCCATTCCCCTATTTTTATATTTACAATAATGTAAAATTCATCTTTAAAAGCAAAATGTAAAAAAATTATTATTATTAAAATTGTAAAATTGTAAAATAATTTAGTAATACTTAGCAAATCTCAAAATGAACATCCATTTTCATACTGTACATTATTACATTACATTAATAATGCCTAAATTCTTTTTCTTCATTCAAAACATGTTTTGTAGTGGTGTTAGTTAATGTGTCTCTGTTGAAAATGTTGTAGGACAAAGTTTATTCCCTTCTTTGTTGAAACACAGGGTAAAAGGCTAATTGAGTTTGTAGTTCTAAAACAGAATACGTTTGATAAAGAGTAGCAAGAACAGAAGAATTCTTCTTAAAAGAATAGTTCACCCAAAAACAAAGATTTGTTTGAAACCAGGTTATATTGATCACCGTTGACTTCCATAGTAGGACAAAAAATACTATGGAAGTCAATAGTGACCCAAAACAGCCTGGTCGCAAACTTTCTTCAAAATATCTTCCTCTGTGTCCGGCAGAACAAAGAAATTCATACGGATTTGTACCTACTCGAGGATGAGTAAATGATGCCAGAATTTTCATTTTTGGGTGAACTATTCCTTTAAATTCAAACTAAGTTGCTGTCACCCACACTGATCTGGAGGTCTGTTGATCGTGTGATTGTCAGGGCCACACAGATGAGTTATGGGGTCTGACTGTACATCCGCTGAAGCATCAGTTCCTCACCTGTGGCCATGACAAGCACGTCTGCCTGTGGGACTCTGCCTCTCATCAGCCCATCTGGACCAAAACATTGGAGGTGAGCAGCCCGTCTCGACAGGTTTCACTCACGTTCCCAGAGCCTTGTCTCACCGCTCGCACGTGGGCTTCGTGTTATTGAAACCCTCGTCACCGCTGCAGCTGTAATGAAATGAGCTCTGCTGTTCCGTGGGCTGAGATGTAACCGTGTTTGTGTCGACAGGATGTTTGATTGAGCATGTATGTGTTTCCCTCACGGACAGGACGCCGCGCAGTCCGCCGGCTTGCACCCTTCTGGAGCGACAGTTGCTATAGGAACGCAGACGGGCAGGTGAGGCCATTTCTTTTCATCAACGGGGTCCCTGACACATCATTACAATTCAGAAAAGTGGTCTAATAGAGTGTTACACGGAAGACCCAAACACTTATTATTATGCTAATGCAACACAGGAACACAATAGCATCCCAGGGGCATTGTTTAGCTGATTTTTTTTTTCTTCGCTAAGAATCCCGATAATGGCTTTGGATGAAGAGGCTAACGTTCGTTAGGTGATTCGGGTTTCTTTAGGCCTGTGCGTTTAATATTGTCCTTTCACGCGTTTTTAATCTGCGCAGGTGGCTTGTGCTCGATACAGAATCGAAGGATCTGGTCACGGTTCACACGGACGGGAACGAGCAGCTGTCGGTTATGCGCTTTTCTCCAGGTTAGAGTTAATTCTCCCGGCAGCCTTTTCAGCACTGCTTGCTGGGAAAACATTAGGATGTCAGCCAGAAACTAGCACTCGTTAAAGTCTCTGCAATTGATTAAGCTGAGAACCCTCGGTTATTCTTTCCAGATGGTCATTTCCTTGCAATCGGGTCACATGACAACTACATCTACATTTACGCTGTGGCAGAAAATGGAAAGAAATACAGTAGAGTTGGAAAGTGCTCAGTAAGTGTGTTTTTATGCAAAAATATGCCTTATTTTTTATAACAAATGCATAGTAGAGTATACACAAAATTATGGATGATTCCACCAGTTTCTTTTTTAGTATTTAAATACCAATACAGTATTTATTAATATCTTGAAGTAGCTTTTATTTTTATATTTTTGTTTAAGTATTGAATTGTTTTTTAAACATAGTTTTTTTCAGCTTTTTATTTATTAATGTAAATGATTTTCAGTAGTTTTGGTTAACAATAAGCACTTCCATATTTTGTCTGTTCGTATTGACACAAACACACATCTGCCTCCTCAAATTAATGTTTTTTTTTATGTTTGTATGCACGCTGCTATTGCCCGCAGGGTCATTCTAGTTTCATCACCCATCTGGATTGGTCTGTGGATTCTCAGTACTTGGTATCCAACTCAGGGGACTATGAGATCCTGTACTGTGAGTATCTATAAGCATGAAATAGACAGTTGCACTGACCGTTCATTTGTAATTCAGTCAATGAATTTGCTAAACAAAGCATGGCTAAATTTAACCCTGTTACATTTAAATGTTCAACATCGAACTGGTTCTCAACCCTTTAGGCCTTCCATATTCAACTATATTCAAAGGACCCCTCATGTAGGCTAATATATACAGTATGTTTGTGTCCATAGAGACAGAATTTAGAATTACAGAAGTTTTTAAGCTCCTTCAGGGATCTCAATGATGCATGTCGAGTTGTGAAGCAATATTTAATAGGACAGAAATTGTATTTGTTTTGTAAATATTTGTTTATACTGTATGAAAGTCTTAAAAAAAATTAAAAACTATAACTATTAGCACTTATAAAATCAGGGTGTCCTCATAAATCCATGATTTCCAAGATTGTGGGAACCCTGGTTCTTCTCCTTTTCCAAAAATGTACTGTTGAATTATAAATAAGTGATATCATTAACCTTGGCTTATTTCTTTTGGCATTATTTTAAAACATTTCAGGTCATCTTGCCTCCTGTTTGAGAACCGCTGAGCTCTGTTTAAGCAATCAATTCTTTAACTGATTCACATTATGGTCTTTCAGGGATTCCTTCTGTGTGCAAGCAAGTAGTGAGTGTGGAGACCACCCGGGATATTGAATGGGCCACTTTCACCTGTACTCTAGGCTTCCATGTTTTCGGTAAGCTTAATATTTTATGTTGCGGATCGCAGTTTAAAACAACAGTTCCTAAAAAAAAAAAATCAGCTTTATTTGTAATGATAGCTAAATTGAACGAATCGCAGTCTTCCTGGTGCATCCGTAACTCCGTTGATGCGTAAGGAAGTTCTATACAGTATATATTGTGTTTGTCTCCAGGACTGTGGCCGGATGGCTCAGACGGTACTGATATCAATGCTGTGTGCAGTTCAAATGCAAAGAGGCTGCTGGTCACCGGAGATGACTTTGGCAAAGTTCACCTTTTCTCATTCCCTTGCTCTCAGTCCCGAGTAAGAAGCAGCGCTTAATCTTACACGTCAGATGCGTAGTGTTCATTCAGTGCTGAGTAATGCTAATGGTATTGTTCCTCTCTGTCCATTCAACAGGCTCCTAGTCACATCTACGGTGGACACAGCAGTCACGTCACCAACGTTAACTTCTTATGTGACGACAGCCACTTGATCTCTACAGGAGGGAAGGACATGAGTGTTATGCAGTGGCGTGTGGTGTAAAACAACCGCTTTCACGCCAGACTTCCTTATTTTTCTAGGATCAAGCGGCTTGGGAAAGCAAAAGTGGGGCCATCGGCTGCAGAGCAAAGTGGAGTCTCGATTTTATTTGCCTTTAAATTGATCTCAGGACACCGATATTTTAAGTGACTCTCTGTTTTGACTGTCTCGCGTGTTCCCTAGGCTGCAAAAGAGATGTTTTGTGACGGAAACCCATCTCTTTAGCTTCGAATAACAAACTAAAGAACCTGCTTTACAGTACAAAGTTAAATGTGATGCCAAAGCACATTGGGAATGAATAGTCCAGCCCAGTTTATATTAGACCAGTATATGTGCTCAAAGCACTGACCAATCATAACACTGTTGTAACTTCTGGGGGTATCATTTAGAGTCTTAAAAAACACCATCAATTATACACACCGACTGTGTTTTGATTAATTGCACGTTAACCATCATTTTGTACTAAAATATGTCTCACAACGATGTTTTATTAACTTTTGCTGCCGCCGTATGGTGCTTTGCGGTATTGCAGCCACCTCCGAATTAATTTTTATCTTCTGCTGTAGTCAAGCACTTAAGGTGTTTCGTTGATTTAAACTGTAATAGAAGTTCAGAAATATCCAGTCAACCATCAAAATCCTCCCAAGGACGAAAAATCACGTGGGTTTGGGAAACAAAGTGACTGTACTGCAAACTGACCAAGGCCTTCACTCACTTGCTAAATCTCTACAGCCATCAATCACCGATTTAGTTTAATCTTCAGTCTGACATCAAATCTGTTTTGTGCATCGACTAGCTTAACCGAATGCCATCATGTAGTGCGCATTTACATTAGAGTTAAGCTTCATCTTCATAACCTTCGCTTGAGAAACACGATTGAACAGTTACAGTCAAATGACTGTAGTATTAATAATAAAACTAAGCATGCACGAGCTTGTTTGTAACTGTCTAACCTATTTCTCCATATTCATCGTCGGAGATATGGCACAGCCATAAAAAAAATAATAAAGGTAAACATGTTAGTTCCTCTGTGAGATGTGAGAAAGCTTTGTTTTTGACCAAATAGGTTTGTCGGATCAAGGTTGGAGTAATCTCAACTACAACCACACGACAATATTACGTTATATGAATGTGTAATAAAATGGGAAAGTCAGTTCTTTCGCCTCACAAAGGTTGTGCAATGATGTGTCCTCCAAACAGCAAGCACCCAAGTGGAACAAGAAGGGCTGGAAAACTAAACCCCTTCGCACTGTGCACTGTGATGCCCTGGCCATAAACGCCGTTTATCATCAAACAAACGCAATTTGTTCGTGCCTGTTTACACAACAGAACCAAACGAGCACGAAATAACAGGAAGAGAGGAGGAATAACCGTAACCCAACGAGGCAGGGCTCGGAGGAAGCTGCAACGCGGCGTTTTGGCCGCTAGCAGGCGCTGTTCCGCGCGCTTGCTTTTTACACTATCCCCATAAGCTCCTCTCTCATTGTCATAACACGGTGGAGGAAAATGGCAACTCCGGTGCACGTTTGCGGTCCGCAGTTCAGATTGATGTTGTAGGCGCGACCATGAGCTAAACATGGGATGTGTTTTATTCCTCTGCGGTGACCGAGAGCGACATGCTGTAGATCTTTCGAGACATCTGCATTGCTTCTGATCCAAGGACTGGCTGTGCATCGCTGGATGAGCGTATTACGTTCAAGCTGACCATTGTTTTATGGAATAGTACACGTGTTGTATTTCTGCTCACTAAAATACACATTTATGCGCCGATAGCTTTAAATACAGCGGCTTGCCTATGTGGCTTTGCTAAGTTTCTTTTATTTCACCTTTTGAATTATTTATTGCATCCATATATTCGTTGGGATATCATCAGAAAATGAGGTAAGCAGCCCAATGTGTTGACAACGCATGTAAATATACATTTATACATGAAAAATGCATCGGTTTATATAAATATAGCTATTGCTGTATGCATATATGCGTTATATAGCACTTGACACTGTAATCTCAGCCGTTGGGTGTGTTTCAAACCCTGTGAGCTCCCTACCTAGACAGCGATTTGGACGTTTCAACGGGGGTTTTGATTCTTTTCAGTGATTCGAATCTTTTTAAATCGGTTCTCGGAAAAGATCCGTTCACTCATTCGCTATTTTGGGGAGGTTCACCGTTTCGCCAGTAGGCGGCGACAAGCGAGTGGCCTTTCAATGTGTTGCGAATCAAGAAAGCATTTACTTAACCAATAAAAGTTAGCCTTTTGCCATTTGTAGTATACAAATCTGCCAATTAAGTCTCCAGAAATAGCGTTCACAGAATGACAACTAACAGCGATATTAAATTAGTTTTTTTCACTGAGCTGTAGTTCCAAGGCAGTTGGACAAATCGTTGATCATATCGTTTTTCGGTGTCATTATAGTTATAGATGCAATTTTGGAGTAATAACGTTAGCTATTTGGCGTGAATGTGACTTTTAAGCATCATAAGTGTTTTCCGGACAAAGTAACAATAAGGCATCTATTTGTCAGCTTCATATCTCGGCTCATTTGGTTCCTATGAGGATCTCTAGTTTAGATTCAAAGTGACCAATTTATTTAACAAAAACTTTTGTGGAGAAATGAAGAAATGTTCCTGTTCCTTTAGAAAGTCCAAACGATTAAATGCTACTTTACAGCCCCCGTTCGGACGCCGTTTGCTCCGGTTACAATGCCGTGAATCGGTTACGTGTGGAATGAAGAGCGATTCGCAAACTTAAAAGATTCGTTCGAATCAATGATTCGTTCGCTGACGAGCCTCAGGACACGCCTAGAAATGGAGCCCCAGAACGCTTTCTGAGTAGTCAGCTCGTAGAATTTGGCGCACGGCCACTGAAAGCTCGAGCCAGGTCTTTCACGAGTGAGCAGATTCTTCACCTGTTTTCGGTTCTGCTGACGCTAGCGGACAGAGACAGTGTTTGGGTGTGCATCGACGCTTATTCCGTGCCGAGGCGCGGAGCGTTGATGCCCACGGCCACCACAGCTGAACTGTCCACGGGAATTAACGTGACCACAACACACTGTATTTATTTCAGTGATGAAGCGAACGGAGCAGAGCACGCGCACGTCTCCTCCCGTGCACTGGATATTCGCTGGGTGTGTTCAGAGTCCACCCGGTGAAGACGGTTGTTGTATTTATGCTCAGTTGTGGTTTGGCAGCAAATGCACCCCCTTCTTTATCTCAAATGAAAATCACAGTAACGACGGTTTATCACCAAGCAGCTGCAATTGTGTAAAAGTGAAGAAAATGTTAATTGAAAACACATTGCCAACAGAATTAGTTATCAGTGAAATGCATTGTTCTGGTTGTTGCTTGCAGTATGAAATCCATCTTGTTCTAATTAGACGAATAATTGGCCAATGGCGAATATTGTTTATAAAAAATAATGTATTTTTTAAATGACTTATGTATTATAAGATTCATAAATGTATAGAGAATATATCAACACGAACATGCACACAAGTTCTTGCATTTATTCCAGCTTGTCTGAAGTCTTCTGCATGTGTCCACTTTCGCTTTCCTTTATTCTCTCTCCGTCTGGACTAGGAGGAAGTCTTAAATTGTACCGACCGGGGTTGCATTCTTGCCAACAGGAAACTGAGGAACTGGTTCAGTGGAATGATTTATTCAACCCTTGACTCTCTGAGCAGAAGTCTTTACTTCACAATGTAGGCTATTTTTAGCAGTAGAGCTCCAATATGGTAAGGTTAAAACGTTCACCCCCATGTTGGCAGGAAGCAAGGAGCGTATAAAGTGTGCTGTTTATACAATAGGTATGAGATCGGTTGATTAGGTGAATGGTACGGCCTCTGAGAGCCGTTGATTGTGTTGGTGTGTCAACAGTATATAGAAGATCCTGTTTCGTGAAGACATCTGAATGTTACGCATGCCTTTTTAAGTTGAAAAACCTCTGTCAGACTCGGTAGATGTCAGTTATGCTTAATTTGTTCTCCGTAATCTATGATGATGTTTTGTCATTTTTCTGACTCGCCGAGCTGAAGCAAATGTATTTTCTTGTAACGGTGCCTCTTGCGAAATTTATCCGAGACCCCAAAGATGCATCAAATCCAGCTGTCGTGAATCACTTGTTTTCCATGAACCAATGGAACCAATGGAGCCTCATCTGCCAGCACAAACACATCTTTACTACAGCGTGGCACTACATTTTATTGAGCCACAATATGTACGTAACTCTTAAAAGTGTCATTATTATCAGCTTATGAAATATTGGGTATCTGCAGAAATAGGTCTTTAGAGTATAGCTTAAATCCTGGAGACTTTTAGAGTATGCATCTAGTCGAGAAGTTAAAGCAATCGCTCACTCCGTATGGAGTTTTGTTACGATGCAACCAATGAAGACAGATCAACGAAAAATGAATGTTATATACGGAGCCCAGCATGTGGCGATAAGCAAACAAGATATTGTGGTCATGAATCGAGAACTTGATTTCTTAGTGAATTGTGGCGACAATTAAGGTAGATTAAAACAGGTAAGAAATGTTACAGACTGGCCTCAAACAAGAGAACAAATGAATGTAAAACCACAGATGAATGTGGTCGTGGGAATTGGGATCAAATTCTTTATTGGTGGCCATAATATCTATTTTTTTGCATGTTATGTACGGGCTCTGTGCTTAAAGAGTCGGTTGTTAGAATGTATCGGTCAAATAAACTCACAGAATTATTAGTTTGATTCATCTGAACGAATCTTTAATAAATAAAATCATTACAATAGATAAAACTATACACCTTTGGTCCACATGATGTGTTTTAAATGATTGTGGGGGTTCAGTTGTAGGTTTAGGTGCACACACACACAGACACACACACACACATATAATCACTGAGTGATTTCACCTAAAGAAGACAAACATTTTTTCTTCCAGTGAATACCAGCAGCCTTCTTGTTTGTTCTGGATAGCTGTATGAATGAACATATGTGTGTGTCGCTCTTTCTCAGCTGTATTTCTTTTGTGGAGAGAGACTCCTTTAAGACACAGACCGCCTTCCAATCCTTTGAGTGGATAAGAATGGATGTGAGCAAGGCAAGGTGACTGGTCCATATCTGTCACATGCTTCCCTTGCTCTCTCTCTCTCTTTCTCTCTCTCTCTCTCTCTCTCTTATTCTCTCGTTTTCTTCTCCTACCCTCCTTCTCCCTCTTTTCTCTCTCACACACTTCTTGTTCTCAGGAATGAGTGTGCTCTGTGTTTTACCTAGCTGAAAGGATGAGGGATGAACTAGGCAGAGTATATTTTTTCTCTGATCCCCCCTCCTATTCCCTGTTTTCTTTTCGTTTCATCCGGCTGTGAGGAATTTTCTTTCTCCTTGGTGTCTACAGAGCTTCAACTTCCCGATATGTATTCTTTTGATGACTATGGGTAAGAACTTGTCCTGTGTGGTTTTTGCTATTACCCTGTTTTCTGAGTTCCTTTGAGGATTACCGGACGTATCGGGGTTTTTTTTTTTTTTTTTTTTTTTGAAAAAGCTTGTGTTTACTTCATCATGGTTTCAAACAATCGGAGTGGTTTTCAGTGTGTTAACTTTGTGATTTTTTTTTTCCCACCAGCTGTTCCCTCAGTGGAATGAGCTTATTAATCTACAAAAACACGCTTGGGTTCAATAGCTGCAGAGCAGGAGTCCCAAACCCACTCCATGTTTTACTGTTGAGTCATTTAGCATTTTGAAAAAACATGGGTTTAAATAAGAAACCAGGACACGGGGTTGGAGTTTTCAGTCTGCATTGTGAGTTTTTATCCTGCAGACTGTTTTAGGGCAAGATGATGTACAGTACAGCATTTTTGTGTAGCTGGTTTGAACGTGCATGGAGAAGAGACGTTCGTTGAAACGTGAGCCAGAATATTTAGAGATTTCTTGGCTTAATGGAGACTTAAAACAGGGGGAAAAAAGCATCGAGTTAGGCAAGATAGTTTACAGGAAATGAGAATATGATGTCCCACAACTGGGAAGAACTCCAGGCAGTCAACATCAGCAGGAGCCATGTGCCATGTAGGGACAAAACTGTGGTTAAGCCTGAATTTGGGATCTCTTGCATTTGATTCTAAGCAGAGCCAAACTTACGGTACAGTGCTTTCACCAAAGCTCTTTATTTTGCTTCAGAGACAACGGCTTGGAAAGAACTGACAGTGACAAGTCACTTGTGGTATTAGAAACTGTACACATGGTAACCTATTAGTAACCAGTGAAAGCAAAGCAATCCTTGAATATTTGTTGAAACTAGACTGACTGCACAGCTCCTTTCTCTTTCTTTCTCCCTCTGGCTGTTTTCCTTCTATATTTGTCTCTTAAAAAGACCGTAACCCAGTACAGACCTATTTTCGCTTCCGATTGCTAGCACGCTGGTAATTCAAAGTATTTTCCTTTAAGGATAAGGATTAGTTAAGAGTGTCCTGCACCTGGTATACAGTGACCAGAATGTGGGGGAAGGGTGCGGGCCATTTGTCCACTTTTCTCATCACCAAGGAAACTGCTTCCTAGTTCAATATCACGATCTGAAGTCTAGGCTTATTTTAATGAGGCGCATGTCTTTCTATTGCGTAAGGGGTTTCGCCTGCTTTCAAAAGTTGTCAGCTGTGATAAAAGTTGCTCTCAACATTTAGCAGCGAATACTAAAATTTATGATTGCGTCGCTTCTAATTTAAAAGCTCATTATTTTTTTATTTTGAAACAAATATGCGCCAAGCTTTAGTGGTCCTCAGTCGTGAAATTAAAATACAAATGGACTCCAATGTCTACAACTTGTGAAAAAAATACTCATTTTGATTAAATCTGATTAAAATAAGGTGCTCAGAGGTCCTGAGAGTTTATCTTTCTATTATGGCCGTTTTTTCATTTTTTCTTTGGGTTAATGCAATACCGTACTTTCCATATCTCATATTTCTGTATCTCATACAGTCATTTAAAATAGTTTACAGGGCTGAACGATCTGATTTTGACGGTTCTTTGAAAGCCACGCTTGTGTAAAGAAATGCTGACCTATGTACAGTTAGTGCGCTCTGGTTTCTCTGTAAATGTGTGTCAGTGACAGGCTGGCTGACCGTCCGTTTCATGACCTGCCACATACATTTCTAATAAGAAGTAAATTTAGAGCTGTCATTCCTCTCTCATACCAGATCCGTATGCTGTGTGTGGACTTGCTGAGCAGAATATTCACAAAACAGTTTGTAATAGTGGTTTAGATTTTTTTTTTTTTTTTTACTGAAATTATTTTCATTTAGCTGTCAAGCTTGAAGTTTATTTAATAATCAACTCATTAATTAAATTCATTTAGCAATAACGACTTAAGGAAGTCTATAATTACTTAAGAAAGTCTAAACATTTTAATTGGACATAAGGCAGTTTTTATGCTAAGTTTTTAATGATGTTAACTTTTCTGTTACAATTCATTATTGAAATATAAACATTTAAACAGTGGCTGTGATAACCTTTCTTCATGACAGATATATTTAAAAACACACGAAAGGGACAGTTTAGCCAAAAATATAAATTTCATCATCATTTACTTACTTCTTCTTCTTGAACACAAAATAAGATATTTTGAAAAATACGGGTAAGTTGACAGTAGAAGAAGTCAAACTCAACAAGGTTTTCAACAACTTGAAGGTAAAAAGTTACATTTAGGTGAGCTACCAATTTAATAAAGACAACAGATTAAGTAAAAATATTGAATATGTAGTGCATGTATTTGGCATAATGCTGACTTATGGTTATTGAATGGCTTTTACATGAGGTAAAAGTAATGTTATGTGGCATTATTTCTAACGTTGTTTACTGAAACACAAACACAAATGAGAAATTATTAGTGAGATGTACAGTTTCTTTCAAGTTACCTGAGTGACAAACATAAAACTGAGGACGTTAAAGCTATTTGCCACGTCACATTAAAGAGCATCAAAACAACATTTATTGTTTAAATTCAAAGAATTTGAGAGCTCTGATTTAGTTTCACATGAAAGTTACGAAGCACAAAGCTTACTGTGATGCTTAGATGGTAATTGTTCAAATGAAAACAGCATGGACTAAAGGATCTCTGCTCGTCAAAATGAAGATCGATTTAAAACGAGAAAACAATATTGTGAACCGAGTCATAGTGTCCCAGACACTGACACAGCCAGAGAAGCGCTAATTAAATGTCACTGTTTCAGTCATTGATTTTCGACCCCCCCAAAACATTCGGGTCAATGATTTCGGCCGAATATTCTCTGTTGCCACGCTATTTTTTAAATGTGCGCCGTCTTTGCTACAAATAGTAAATGAAATGTGTGTGCCGGCAATAGCATTAGGAAGCAATGCCTCTTTTTCAATTCCTCTGTCACAGCTGGGCGGGGGGTTGGGCGTCATGAGGTAATCCCCCCTCAGGGTTAGACAAAACAACACACATCACAGTCAGGCCGTCCCCTTACAGAGGAAAACGTGATGCTGTGATACCCGGGTGATAGTTAGTGAGACCCTACTGTTGACCACTCACTCACTCACTTTACTGTTAAACCTGTTTCCGTTCCTCGCTTTTACTTTCTCTCCACTTTTTCACAACAGTAGAGATCATAAAAACTTACGGATTGTCATTTGCGGTTTTTTGAGGATATGATGGGATTATGACGTTTGAAAATGCTTATTTAATCTTGGAACGAATCCCTAGATGATATAAAGCTTGTTTGGTTGGAAGCACGCATCTGTTGTGCCGTGCTACATCAGGTCTATTTCACGTACGTGTTTGAGATGAATTAAAGCAGGTTTGGTAAGAGGTCCAGTGGTGCGGTACAGATCTGTTTTGTGGATGTGTTTGAGAGATGGAGGCTCATTCTGTCCAGTTCTGCCTACCACAGAGCCACAGTGACTCTGGGCTTCATATGACTGGATGCAAAATCAGGTCAGTGGGATATTCTGTTCACCTCAGCCGCCTAATGCAAGGTTTAAAAGCATTTAAATGTTTGAAGAACATGCCTGAAGATGATTCGTTTGGCATACATTTCATCATTTGGAAACTGTTTGAGTATGTTTAGATGCTAGCATGAATCTGGAATGAACTGAATGAAGCTGTTTGAAATATGTACAGCAAATGACTTAATGCTTTTCTCACATGTCTAGTCCAGTTGATCTCAGCTGTTTTTTCTACAGGGCAATAAGTGATGTACCAATACTGTATAAAAATTTTAGCACACAGAAGAAAGTCCTTAAGACCAAATATTGTAATTAGTATTACATATACTTTCATATAATATACAGTCTGCCTAGTATTAATCTCTAATAAATAAAAATTAATAAATAAATGCAGAAATTGTCCTCGTACCCATATTTAATGTAGTCTTATCATATTTCTGTTTATCTTGTGTAGTTTTATGTTTTTCAAGGATTTCATGCTACACGAAACCTGTCCTTGCTGTCTGTCTAATCTTAAACTAAATAACTCTCAGAATATTATAGAGATATGAGCAGAAAAAATATGGGATGCATTCTCTTCTACCTTTTAAAAGCCAAAATTTATATCACAATATATTTCTTAATTTCGGTCGATGCAATATAATTTCGATATCGATATGAACACCATTTTTCAGAAATAGAAATCTTTCACATCATAAATGCCTTTATCATCACTTTTGATCAATTTTAAACACCCTTCCTGATCTTTTGATCTTTCTGTTCATTAAAAAATACTGAAAGAAATGTACTCAGCTTTTTTAAAATATTGATAATCAGCCTATTGGAGTGATTTCTGAAGGATCACATGGGACTGAAGACTGGAGTAATGATGCTGAAAATTCAGCTTTGATCACATAAATAAATTACAGTTTAAAATCTATTCAGAAAGCAAATTTAAATAGTACAGCTATTACAAAATTGTACTGTTTTTGCTGTACTTTGGATTAAATAAATGCAGCCTTGGTGAGCAGAAGAGAATTAAAAAAAACATTTTACTGTAAATGTTTGATGATTGTACATTCTGATAGAGTAACTAAGGAATGTTTTTAAACCAGTCAAATGCAAATTTACATATGATAAAAAAAAATGTTAAGCCTAATTTTTGCCCCCTCATTTCAGAATTATAATGTAATATATACATATTGAAGTGGATCAAAATTGTCCTAAGACAAGTCTAAAAGCTTTTGATCCACTGCAGATGTTGACTACTGTATGTATGTGTGTATATATATATATATATATATATATATATGTGTGTGTGTGTGTGTGTGTGTGTGTGTGTGTGTGTGTGTGTGTGTGTGTGTGTTTGTTTGTTTGTTTTTTCTGCAACTAATTTTGGGTTGCCTGCCACCAGTTGAGAGCAAGCGTGAACACTTTAGAGCATTTGCAGAGCTAGTGATGCTCACTGATAAATTATTATGAAGGGTTGGTTTATGTGGAAACTCTGCAAAGATGTTCTGTGAGGGCCCATGTTTAATTTATGTCGTTATTAAAGAAGGAGATGCTTTAGGGGAGATGTTCACTTTCGGTCCAGTGGCTCTCTTGAAAAGATGTGGTGAGTGTTTCTGTTCTACCTCCAGCAGTAAAACACAAGACATGCATCAGCCCTCAGCCTAGCCTTATCCAGCTATATTGAGAACATTCTTTAGACATTATCCTCCTCTCAGTCAAAACCTTATATGACAAAAACCATATGTAAAATTAGCAAGACTTAACTGATTATATGCCCCGAAGAATAGTTGAACGGTAGCTTTTTTTGAAGCTCAGAGAATGACAGATAATGCCACAGTCAACGTTCTGGATAAATCTAGCATTATAAACCTAGTAGCTCTGCCTGAAACATTTAGCTGAGCACTTAAGCACATTAATTCAGAGGCAAAAAAAGACCATTAGGCCATCAGCATTGCTTTCTGCCATTGTAGCTTTAGCCTGTGTGTGTATGGATGTGGATTTTGGGGGAGGATAAATTGGACATACAATATTGAAGTTAAGTGATGTGCTTTAGGAGCTGACACACATTTGTATGTGTGTGGACACATGGCCGATGCTTCTGTTGTTTTCACTGAATAAATCACATGCAATGTGTTATTTGTTTTTAGTAGTATTATCATTATGGCCCAGCAGCAGTTATTTAATATGATGGTTTTAGAATGATGTTTAATATTGTGAAAACACTAATGCACAGAAAATCATTACATTAAGATAATATTTACATTAGCATGAATTGTGGCAAGTCGAACGCGCCTAATGACATCCTCACATGGCTGATTGGTTCTCTCTTAGCCAATTAGCTCTCTGATTAACATTCAAATATAGGACTAGCGCTTGCTGTAGCACACTTCAGAAACCCTCCACCTGTATAGATGTGTTATGGGGTATTTCATGTATGCTATATGGGGGATATTCCAAATATGATAAATGTGCATCAGCAGTATTCCTTACATGCTAACAGCAGCATTTTGTGGATGTATTGGCAAGTCTTGGTGCTTTCTCTGCTGCAGCGGCGAATATATTAACGTCGTCATGAACATGTCCAAATATTTACATTACAAAATATGTACGTTTGTAATCAATGCTGTTCTTTTGAACTTTCTATTTGACAACAAAAATATGTTTCGACTCAAATATTGATAATAATAAATGTTGCTTGAACACTAAAGAAGCATATTATAATGCTTTGCTGACATAGGCATTAATTAAATTGTAATTTTTAATATATATATATATATATATATATATAGGCCAAAATGTAGCCTTAGTGATCATTTTATATTATAACTTTCAAAAACATTTGAAAAAAACTTAGACTCCAAACCTCTGAATGATAGTTCAAATCCTTTTTTCTGCAACAAAAGTCTTTGTAGTCAAACTAATTCATTTTTATTTAGTTTTTTTTTATGTAGTGTAATTTGCTCTTTTACTGTCAGTATCAATGCATGCCAAGAAATAGCATACCATTGGCATTTAGTTTGATTACGCAGGGGTCGTTTTTGCTCTCGGCTCTGTGGCATTCCCTTCCTCGATGTTGAGATTACGCTAAATCCTGAGTAATTTAGATTGCGGCCTAGAAGTCCCGATCTTACTAGAAGTCAGCCTGTAATCCTGCTTCTTAGGCCTCAGTGGGAAGTGTCTCTCACAGGCAGAGATTTAGCTTGGTTCCCACCCATCCCAAAATGATTACTGGGTTACAAGCTAAAAAATGCCTCCCCGTTTCCTACAAACTCTCATTTGATTCAGATCCATCCTCCCACACTCTAATAACAGGGGACTTCCATATTTTACTTGTTTTTGAAACATTTATAGGGCTCACTTTGTGTAGCATTTTTGCTATAAGCTAAAAATAACCTCAGCTATAATTTTAAGTGCTGCTGTTGAGTCTCAGTGTTTCATTCCCTCAAAAATGTCTCTCGGTAAATAGTTTGGCGTCCAGTATTTACTTTTTATTCACTAACCAGATGCTTCGTGTGCTGAAGTAGCGCACACGTTTGAGTATTTAAATGAATTCATTGTCATTTTTCGGTCAAATTCACCTTATTTCTATGCAAATTAGGCTTATTGCAGATTGCCTTGCATTGCGTTTGGTGTAATTAATGCTGCGCTGCTACCACCCACAGAAAAAGCAGGGGGTAAAAGTAATTTAATTTAAAGGAGATGTTTATGTATATCTATTATTAATCATGGCAAAAATTTGTCGTCAAATGATGATCAAATTATGGTGGAAAGTGTTACATCCAGGCATATATCCAGATCCAGACGCATTCTGTTATTTTCCACTGAAATCTGGCCAAACGAGGCAGTGAAGATCTTGTGACCAGACATAAGCAGAGATAGACCTTGTGTTTGGCCTTGAGCTGAGACAAAATGTTTTTTACATGAGATAAAAAGGAGCCCAGTCCTGTCAGGCTCTCTCTCTCTCCCTCTCTCTTTATCTCTCGGATATTGAGACAGAGTTTGGGTGAGTGGAGACCAAGTTCACTGCGGGTGTGATGATGGCAGGAGCCAAAAGGGAAATGCAAGGCTTTTCACAGCTTTTATTAATTACGGCGGCTTATCAACTGGGAGTCTATGGCCGATAACAGTTTTTCTCACCCTCCCCCTCTCTTACACTGTCTTGAATAAACTCAAAGTATCTTGACTTGGAATTTGTAAAACTACATATTTTCAACACTGTAGTCGACTGACGACTTGGGATAGTTCACCCAAAAAAAGTAAATCAGTTTCTTTACTCTTTTTCAAATTGCTCTAGAACTGCGTGATTTGTTTTTAATTTATAAACTAAAAAAATGATGAAATATGGAATAACTACCAAACATATTACGAATCTACAAAAATAACTACAATATAAAATATTTGTATTTATTTATATTTAATAATTAAAATCAAAACATTTATTTATAAAATATATGTACATAATATATGTCAGCCAGAAAAATACTGTGCATTTTGATTTCAGCTGAATCATTTGTTTCTGCTGTTAAATATTTTAGTAAAATATTTATATTTTATTATATACACATGCACATAGCCAACATGTGTATTAAACACACACACACATGCATATATACATACATACACACATCCGTTTTAAACATTTCTCACTGGCACACTCATATTTTTCCACATATAAAGTGCTCAGACTTGCATAAGTGTGGAGAACAGTCTAGAGCTCAACAAACAATTTCATAATAAAAGGCAAATAATACTCATGCAACAAAGTGCTGTGCAGTGGACAAATGGCGGAGTCTGGCCTGTTCCAGCACGTTCAGCAGAAATGATCACACCAATCTGCCAGGCAACAATGGCTCTGACAATGCCATCGCTTAGCAACATCTCTTCCAAACTGGAGTCTTTCCTATGGCAACTGTGAGCCATCAGAAAACATTCTTACATTATATTGTGCCTGTGACACGTGAGAACTACGTATGCCTTCACCAGGAATTCCCATGCCAATCATGTAGTATCCTTGCAAGCTCAGGTCCATGTGGCTCTCCATCACACTGACGCTGACAAAGACACATGTTTACTCACTCTCATCCACATTAGAGAGCATTCAGCTAATGGGGTCATAGCTGGGAGGCTCAAGAGATTCCTGTCCCATAGTGGTACTTTATGAAGTAAAAGCATTAGATGTGTGGAGCATTCAGACTCTCAGCGTGGCCTCTTTTCGGCCATTTGCCTGTCAGGCGCTGTAAAATGTGATGTTTTAGGCAAAACTGTTCTAACAGCGATCGTATTTCTGTCTTTTTGGCTAGGTTTTGTTGTGTCTAATGAAGTATGACACTTTGTAAGACTTAACCGAAGCAGCACTAGACGTCTTAATGCATCATAGTAAATTTTGCTTTGCTCTAAATTTAGACTGCTTTAGAGTTTAACACACATTTTTTTCACTTTATTCACTAAAGAAGCTGATGATAGCCACACCATCTTTCACTATTAACAGCCATTTACAAATATTATAGATTTTGCATGGCAGGCTCTTAAAAGCTTGAAACAAACAGTTATGCAGTTATTCAAACCTATTTGACCTGAAATATTTAAAGCACCCCTTTGATTTGAAAAACTGTAAATAGAACAAAAATCATGTGTATGGTTCTCTAATGTTGGTTAATGATTGCGATATGCAAGTATTCATTATAATTTTTTATTTTCCAAAATATTTACTGTATTTTCTTTTCGTTCTCTTTAATTCAAGAAGCCTCAAATAAATAAATAATGAATAAAGATGAAAATTGTGACTAACAAAACTACACGGCTGTCATCAGAGGACTTTAGATACGTTTTGAACATCAAAGCTGTTCTCAGTTGCAGACTATAAAGCTTTCTAAGTTTTAAATGTCCCTGATATTTATAGCTTACTATTACAAGACATGTTTAGAAGTGCAGGTTTTGTTGGAAAGTCTTAGCATACTGATTCTATTTGATAACCAATATTCTTGTTCCATTCGATACAGCACTGGCAAGTTTTTTAATACATAAATAGTAATAGAGAGAGGCTTTGCGTGGTGTGTTATTAGAAGAAGTAAACTGAGATAGCCCAGTGTCTAAATATATTGGATGTTTATGGAAGCAAAGAGCCGTCAGGATGTAATTTATGACGACTAAGCATCATCGGTGGAGGAGAGACTGTGTACTTTATTTCAGACTAGCTCTGGGGGGGAGAAATGAAACCGGGAGGACAGGGAAGAAGCTGCCGTGCCGCCCTCTAACCCCAGATGGATGCCAGAAATAGGCTCTGTCGTAAGGCAAGCATGAAAGACTAGAGAATGAAGAACCGAGAGTGGTGAATGACAGAAAATGTTGTTGCAAAAGGATTAAATGCGCAGTTTCAACCGTTAAACATCACTTTATTTAGGGGAAATTATATATATATTTTAAAAAGTTTTGTATTTGATAGGTTATTTTAAATTGTCCTGCATTGTGACAAATACATTTTTTTATTTGTATTTTTTATCACGTCATTGCAAGCTCCTTAATGGTGCATAAACAATATGAAATGCTGCTTATATATATATATATATAGCATTATATTCTAAAAGTCTGTGACTGGGGAAAATATACAAACATCTAGAGTGAAGATAAAAGCATATTTGAATTAGCTGAGTTTGTGCAGACGCATCCTTTAAAAAAAATCCCTCTCTTATCACTTCTTTCACTTCTCATAAATGCTTGTTGCTTTATGATGGGCTCACTCTTCGGTAGTCCAGCCCCCTCGAAATAAAATGTACATAGTCCATGTATCGTATTTCTCTATGTTCAGAGTGTGAATTTTCTGTTTTGGCATAATGTCACAGAACCGGTGAGTGTGATTTATCTTACTTTTGTCTTCCGATGTTTTGTTTCAAATGGCTGTATCATACGAGTTTGTAAGTAAAAGCTGCTCTTTCAGTCATACAGGCGTGTGGTTGGATTTGGGTGTTTCTGTGGGAGCTGGGTGTGGTGGTTCACTATGTTTTAGGGTATATAGGAGTCAGAGTGGAAATCTGCCCAGCTTAAGTTAGCACATCGACAAGAAACCCAGTCTTCTTTGCGTGAACCATTCAGCTCTCCAGTGTTTTACTTCATCTGCAGACTCTTGAGATGTTTGGATTTCGTGAAAGGCTTGAATGTAAGGCTTCAGTCCAGTGTGCGATATGCTAAAAAGTCTGATGGATCCTTCATTGAATTACCTTGAGTCAGTCTGTAATAATCTGATTTACTTACCAAACCACAGTATTTAAACTGAGATTTGTCAAACCAGCAAAAATATTAACTGACAATCATATAAATTTGTTAACAATACACATTAGTATTAATAACAACTTTAAAAACACAAATACTTATCTAATGAATTAATGAACACAATTACATCTTTATTTTTTTTATATATATTTTTTTTTGTAAAAAGACTTGTTATATATGGAATAATGGTAACATTTTACTCATTTGTTAACATTAGTTAATGCATTATCTAACAATAAACAATATTTTACATCATTTAATAACATTTGTTTAGTTAATAAATATATAGATGTAAGTTCATATTACTAAACAATTTGATATTGTATTAAATAACACCATTAGAAGCACTATGGAACAAAAGCTATCAAAGTATATTATTACCGGTCATACAGTACACAATTTCTGCTCTGTTAATTGTTCTCCCTGAATACAGAAGATTTCTATTTAAAGAAGCAGAGAAGCTCATGTCTTTAATTAAACCATGGCCTCATATCAAGCAGTCAACACGGTTACATTCCTGCCTCACTCGTTAGCTGCCTATTACACTATATAATTAGTACAGATAACAAACCCGCCCCTCGCTGAGTGTCTTCAAACAAATTCAGTGGGGCAATTACTCTGCCATAATACCACAGTAACAGCAAAGGGCATTTTGGAGGGTTTGGCCGTTCTTCTTGGAATAAACACTCTTTTATAGAATTTCTACACAATCTTTAATTTGGTCATTTGTAACTAACTGACTGACTAACTCATCGACCGTTGGAGAGGATCTTTCACTGAATATGTACAGCTCGCTTACACAAACGCGCACACAGAAATTGTTGCAGAATCAAGTTATTGTTGTTGAGTCTGACATCTGTTTCTCATTGTCTCGTATCGTGATTTATGGTTGCGGTTTTTGTTGTTGAACACTGCGAATCTTAACCAGTGTTGCTGGTTCTTCCTCACAGTGAACAGAGTATATGTCAAGCCCGAGCCTCTGTGATGATCTATGATGACACCAGCAAAAAATGGGTGCCAGTCAAACCGGGCCAGCAGGGCTTTAGCCGCATCAACATCTACCACAACACTGTCAACAACAGCTTCCGTGTGGTGGGAGTCAAACTGCAGGACCAGCAGGTGAGACACTAACATGGCACAACAAAACTGAGAGAAGTTGCTTACTGTACACGACGTGCACGGGTTTCGCGCAATGAAATGTTTCTGATTTCAAAAATACCAGAACTGACGAGGTTTTCCCCTTGATCGTTTGAAATAGTTTGATTACAGGGGAAAAAACGTCACAGATTCAGACACATAACCACATGTCATTACTCTTCCAGGTCGTTATAAACTACTCCATTGTGAAAGGTCTGAAATATAACCAGGCCACTCCAACTTTCCACCAATGGCGTGATGCGCGGCAGGTTTACGGACTGAACTTTGCCAGCAAAGAGGAGGCCACCACCTTCTCGACTGCCATGCTGTTTGCGCTCAATGTCCTGAGCTCTCAGGATGCAGGTAATTTTCAGAACAGCATAATTGTATTTTTTTTTTTTTTTACCTCTGTGAGACACTCCTATGTGGTGTTTGGTTAGGTGTTATCTGGATTATTTCTGTAATGTATTGTGGTTTTCACTATACGAGAAGTGGATTGATCGAAAGGGGACACTAAATGCAAATAAATCTTTTGAACATCAAAGAATCCTGAAAAAATGTGTCAAGGTTTTCACAAAAATAATAATCAGCACAACTGTTGTTGACAAAAAATAAAAATAAGCAATATTTCTTGAGCACAAATCAGCATATTTTTAAAGGATCATGCGACACTGAAGACAGGAGTAATGGCTGTGGAAAATATATTCAAATAGAAAACAGTTTTTAAATAGTATTTCAATATTGTCTTGTTTTTCCTGTACTTTGTATCAAATAAATGCAGGCTTGGTGAGCAGAAGACTGTACTGTTTCAAGATTTGATTGGTAATGTTCTTTCTTTGATGCTATATATCAATATATACGGATATGTGATATATATATATAGTATAAAATAGTTATTTTAAATTGCACTATTTTTACTGTACTTTTGACCAAATGCAGCTTTGAGAGCTTTGTGAGCTTTTAAAAACATGGAAAAAATAGCAAACCAAAATTTTGAATGGTGGTGTAGGTTTTACTCTTTTATTATTCATAGTGTTTAATTTATTTTTATAGTTAGTTTTTTTATCTGGTCTACTGATATCTTTAATTATCGTTATGCTTAAAAGATTGTCAACATGCAGAAAATGAAACACTGATGTTTCTTATAGCATTGTGCAAAATACTATTTTATAGGCAATGGTATGCAGTGTTTTTCTCTTAAATATATATGAACTCTACTCTACTGCCATATGGTGCTTATATTTTTACAAAGATACAATCATTTAGCTGTAATTGACTGTAAAAGTGCGACTGCAAAAACATGTAAGGAATGTGAGCTAGTAGTCAGGAACGTACTCTGAACGCACACTGAAAATATTGTTGTTTGGGTCTTATACGTGGGACCGTTAAGTGTAGTGTAACTCTTATTTAAGAACAGCGCACAGGCCTCTCTGGTTTCAGGCTGCTGCTACTTATAAGACATATGTGGGGGGGTCTTCTGCCATTGGTGCTCAGCCCTGGTTAAAATATCCATGGAGCCAAACAGTCTCAGGCCAAGGGTGATACACGTTCCTTGCTTTTTGGGGCGGGCGGATTAGAAAGGTTGTTAGAAGCGCTGCTCGCACCTCAGCATGCAGAGAAGAGAGAAGCTGCTGTTCACCTGCCTGAGCTCACCTGTACGGAGTCCTGACTGTTATTACCAGTTCCCACCTGGTAGTGGAGCTCAAACCGCACCATTATAAATATCACTAAAGGCACCTGAGAGGGCCCATGCTTGGACCGGAGTTTTCCCCGGGGCCAGTCCGCCGGATCAGCTCCACAGTAATAAAACTCAGCAGTAAGTAGCGTTAGGGGCTGGGGGATCCAGTCGCATGTTTTAATAATGTGATGCGATGCCTCGGATGGGCCATTGTGGCGTCTCTGATGGAGGATGTGGTCGTGGAAGCTGCTCAGTGGTTTTTGGCACGGTGCCCGTCAGAAGCTCGTGATGAGGCGTGTGCGGGTTTGGGAGGTCTGGTGTGTTTGTCGTGACTATTTCTGAACACTTATCATTAGTGCTTCACTGATACGGCTGTATGGATTTAGATCTGAGTGAAACGCAACAATGATTTAAATAAACGGCAAAAAATATAAAAGAATCAATTAAGTCTCGTTGAACCTGTCAAGCTAATGCAAAAGCACACAAACCAAAATGTACAGTTTGGGGAAAAAAACAGAAGGTCGGTCACATTAAAGAGAAATTAATACCAATGAACTGAAAATGTAAAAGCTTCTAATTATGTATCTATTGGTTGTTGTTTCCGCATATGTGCTGCCTTTTGTGATGGTGAAGGTTATTATTATCGCAAAAAAGAAAACAGCAAACAATTATTGGAATATAAAATATTTTATAAAATACATTTGTATACAAAATAATACAAAATAAATGTGTGTAATGCATTGAAATGACTGAATTAAAAATAAAATAAAAGTAAATAACAATAATAAAAAAGAAAAATAATATTAATAGTATAAAATAAGAATTGTTAGTGTTTATATAATTGTTATTGTTGTTACCTCTAATATGTATTAATTATTTTTATTAATAATAATAATTGTGACAGCTGACATAAATGTTGCTTCATTTAATATTTTTTCTATAACTATTGCTAAAACATTGTCAAAAAACATATCCTAAATTAAAGAAAAATATTTATTAAAATCACATCAAAATCCAATACATTTTGTGCACGACAGGATATTCAAGCCTTAGGCCTAATGCAAAAAAATATATAAATAAAATTAATCTTTACACAATAAAAAATCATGTTATCATACAGCATACTTGGTCTAATGCTTAATTTTTGTATTACATTTGGGGTTTTTTTACTTATAAATTTCTAACTGTAAAATACACTACATATTTATATTATGCAAGTGGTGTGTTATTAAGGAAAATGTTTATCAAACAAATGACCAAAGGAACCCATCATCCAATCAGATTGTATCTGTGTTTCCACTTCTTATTATCTCAGTAGACTTCATCATTTCAGCTCAGTGATCACCAGGGTATGTGTATTTGGTACAAAGGGACTCTGCTGCTGCACGCAGCCACCAAATCACATGGTATGTGCGTCATAAAACACTATAAATATTGTCTCTGCATTACTTCAAAAGCTCATCTGATTAATCTTAATATTTGGTTAGCCTTTCCTCTCCAGGGCTTTTTAGGCATTTAACCATAAATCAAAATAACATCCAGAGCTCCAGATTTGACTCTTGAGAGGCACGTAAAACTAGAAATCCATTAACTTTATTCAGCATCAGTCGCACCCACCATTTTAATACACTCCAACTGCAGCCATTTATCAGCATGTTGCTATTGCAAGGGATTTAATCAAGTTTATGAAATAAATCACACAGAGTATTACACCTCCACGACCTGCAGTAGAAATGGATATGTGAGTTATATCATTGTTTTTGATGCATGTGGTTATAAAGTGCACTGCTTAATTGATATCAAAGATTATGGTTGAATCCAGAGCACACAGATTTAGATTTGCTTAGTAAAGTCTACATAAAAAGAGATTTCATGCAAGTCTTGCTCTAAACTCCTAGCGGAAATTGCCGCATTGTCTCGCTTCACCAGTGGAGCAAATAGCGTTTATGCATTACCCAGAATGCTCAGCATTAATGGTTTATAGTCTGCAAAATGACATTTTATAAATGATGCCAAGTTCTGTTAAATTTCCATTGTAAGATTTCCTCTTCTTTCCTGATCATTTACAGCCAGATCATATGAATATCAAGTTGTTTTTTAGATAATTCAAGAGTTTTAGTAGTTGCATGGCGTCTGTTGTAATAAGTACAGATGATTTGGGACCATCTGCTGCCGACAGGACCTCAGGTGAATTGCATGTTTGCGACACTGTGCGATTTCACGTTACGTATGAGCATATTCCCACTCCTGTTGCTTGAGGGACTTGATATTCAGTCCTGCTGCAATTATTCAGAATTTTTTTTTTTTTGTGCCAATCTGTTTTCCCACTTAGATGTTGAAACAGCGTGAGCACACACTGAAATATAGCTATTCGTTTTTGCAAGTAGGCCTAGTTTTATTACGCTGAGAGCTATGACAGGAATATTTTTGTACTCTCATTAAAATACGGATCTTGTGATGTATTGAGTGATGTTTTTGCTGGATTTTTTTTGGAAGTCATTAACAGTATTTTAGGATGCGACGCATTCAGTGAGACTTCAGCTCCTATAATCACCTCAAGGACGCGGATCATTTAATGATTAAATGTGGGAGCAGAATCCCACCTGTCATCTGCAGCTTGTTTAGATCCGGACCGAGCTTGCTGACAAGTCCTAATGCAAAGGTCTTTGAACCTTGTGTCGTTTATCTTGCTTATTCTCTCTCGAACTGCAATAACTGCTCAGGGAACACATGGACTTTACTCGCTGAAGAAGCAGAATTTTATTTAGTATTTATTAAATAGTAAGTATTCCTTTGCACTGTGAAGGAGTTTGTGCTGTTTCTGCAGTACTGCCTGAGGTTTCCTGTTTAAATTTCTCACTTCTTTCTAGTCTGATTAGCTGTAGTAAAAAAAAAATATGATCTGTTTTGTTATTTCAGGGTATCTGCTGGTACTTTTCACTGCTTATTATTGTTTGTTTTGTCTCAGTTAGCAGATGATCGACCTTCAATGCTGTAATGTGGTCCAAAAAAAAAAGAACGGTCAATCAATGTTGAGATTATGAGATCTGTACAGTAGGACATTAAAAAAATTTTGCGATATCATTGTGGATTCAATCTGTACAAATCTGAAGTTTATTATGGCAGAAGTCACTGAACAGATCGAATATTACAAACTGGCTTTAAGGCCTGTTCACACAAAGAACAATGACTAAAGATAATAACTAGGACACATTATACTCTGGTGCATGTTTATGTTTTGTTTCTTATAAGTGTGTTACCATTTTAAATGCAGATTTAAATTCTCAAGCTCTTTAAAGGTTGATACTAATCGGGTATCAATATTTTTAACTAGTACCATCAAACGATTAATTGCATCCAAATAAGCATTTTTGTGCACTGTGTATATTTCTTAGGTGTATATATAAATAAACATGCGTAAAAAAAATCCTAAATGTATACATGCATGTGCTTGTATATATATATATATATATATATATATATATATATATATATATATATATATATATATATATATAATTTTTTTATCATTCATCGGAAAAAAAAATATTTTGAAGGCTGAATCATTCTGAAACAATAATGTACCTTGGTATCATTATAGTTGTGATGTGGACTTCCCTATTCTAAGAATTCCTATTCCAATCAAAAGAATTAGGATGCTTATTACAATTTTAACTATAAACACGGGTTCACACAATGATTCTGATTGGCTGTCAATATTTGTGTCATTCATCAGCTGGAAAAACAATAATTCTTGATCGTTGAATCTTTCTAAACAATATCGTTCCTGTGTGTTGTTATATTTACGATGCAGACTTTCCTATTTTCAAAGAATTAGAACGATTATTACAACTGTAACTATAAACCATTTATAGCTGTAGTCATTGTCCTTGGGGTGAACAGGCAGTAGTTTTTTTCATACTCCACCATTGTTTGCCCTGTCTACCTACGTGAACAGCTCATTATTTTTCCACCTTAAATTTCACAGTAGATAGATTTTGACGTCCTAAACTCAATTATGTTTGATGGTGCCTAGCAACTAAAGATTATGAACCACATTAGATATGCTCACGCTAAGGGTCTTTCTCTGAACAGAGGGGCCTTCCTCCCTCTCTTGAGCATTCGTGCCCCATACTGAGTCCCTGAATGTCATATGACGTAAATAGTCATCTTCTCAGTAACCTGAGAGCTGTGTTTACCATTATTAGCAGAGCTCCTTCACACCCTATAACAAATTCAAAAGAACGATTAGGGTGGCTTACGAACGTCTGTGCTAAGTCTCCCAGTAATGAGGTGTTGGGTACGAGGGTGATATGTTTGGTCTCTTGCTGGATTTATTGCATTGTAATCGTTTGATTAATTTGTCACTTAGATGTCTTAGTTTGGGAGAAAAAAATGGCATATGTCCAATACAACTTCATGTGTCAGTTAGTATTTCATTAGACAGATGAACGGGTTTTCATGACATGGCCTGATTAGAGAAAAAACAGGCGAAATTATGTGGGGTAAAAGAAAGCATGAACCATTTGTTCTGACCAATGTCATGGTTTGTTTAAAAAATATATATATAGCAAAGAGTATTAGACATGTCAAATACATAAATCAGCTGTCCAACGTGAAATCTGGGTCCTGAAGAAAACCATTGGAGAGCTGCTGTAGTACTTAAATCTGTCATAAGGTCCCAGAAAATATTAACGCAATGCGGCACACATTTTACGGTTCCTGAGAGGCAATCAAATAAAATATTTAAATTATGAGGTGCAATTATGTTCTTTTTCTTCAGGTCCAGGAGCACATCGTCAGAATGGACCGGTGACAGATGATGGCGAGGCTCAGAGGAGGTGCGGACCGTCTCTAATGACACTTTCTCTTTCTGAGACATCTGTCAGATGTTAATCAAGCTTTTAAACATTGGACACTGGCCTGAATTACAGCATATGCTCTCTTTTTAAAGTCAAGTGTGTATTTTATTTTTTTCCCCTGAAAGATGTAAACACATTTTCTCTGCGGTACCTTCGAATTAGTCCTGTTTAAGCATCCCACAGCTACAGTGACTCAACCAGCGCTATGAGTTTGGGGCGGGACTGTCTGCTTGTCCCAACCAATAGCAGATGGTGTTCGGTAAAATCAATCGAAAAAAACCTAAATTTCCTTTGGTATTGCTACAGATATTGAAATTACTTAATTTTTGACATTACAGGTCAAAAAGTGTAGTGTTCGGTGTATTGCTGTTGCAGAAACTACTAATCAAATCAGCAATCTGTTTAACCTTTTTTTTTTATTTATCACTTTAAATATTTTTTGTCATTAAGATTGAGAAACACTTAACTGCTGTCATAATACAAGTTTAGATTGTGTTCTGCCCTCTTGTGGACAGATGAAAAGCTGCGTTTTTAAAACCCACGGAGCCGAACAGAACACATGGTTGTTATCTCTCCAGTGAGCTTGTCTTTGTGTCTACTCGTACGCTGGATTGAGAGTGTTTAGATTTCACTTTGTCCAACATCCTTTTTAAGCGAGTTAACATTTGTTTCTAGGCAAATGATGGACCAGCATCAGATGCAGATGGAAAGGGAACGACGAACATCTGGCTCCGCAGGTAGACTAAAGACCCCACACCTCTGTGGAATTGAATATGAGACCGCATACTGTGTAGTTAAAAGACACACACACACACACATTAAATCACCCACAGGGTAACCCTGCAGACTTCATTGTCTGCTCGGAGAAGTGTTAATTCCCTGACCGCAGAACAGGTCCCTAGACCAAACAGCACATGCTTCCCATCCTCTTTCACAAACACACACACACACACACACACATGCTCTCTTTCTGTTTCCGCCCCTGCTTCAACATCAGTTCAGAGAAGACGATCGCCTTTCATAATGCCATGAACAACATTTCTCAGTTATGTTTTGGTGAATCTCACGAAACATGTCAAGATATCTCATTTCATCCCCAAACCTGAAGAAAGAAATAGAAGTAAAGTTTAGAAACTAAAAAATAAATAAATATATAAGCACGTTTTAAGGAGCTTTAAGGTTTTTTTCTTTGTGATTTCTATTATGCTGTTATACAGAAACCCAACATAATTATTACCTAAATTTAAATATTTGCATATTTAAATTGTCTCTCTCTCTCTCTCTCTCTCTCTCTATATATATATATATATATATATATATATATATACCTGTCACCAAATTAAATTGTTTTTATTACATTTTGTATATTTATTTTATTTATAAATGCATAGAACGTATCACCCGGTTTCATAGATGGGGCTTAGACTAAGCCAGGATTAGAGCGTAGTTGAATTTGGACATAAACCATTTTTTATAAACGTGCTTAGAAAAAAACACAAAACAAAGGCGCCAATATAAAATATGCTTCATTTCAATTGTAATTTTCTGAAATCTATCTGATCTAGATGTTTTTGTGAGATTCATCTGTTTGCAAGGCATACAACATGCTATTTTGCTCACATTTCATCTTTTTTAAGTTTCTTTGTACACGTTGATGCTTGATTTTCATCGCTGTCGCGTTTCTCTCTTTTTGTTTGTCATTTGTGTTGTCTTTTTCTCTGTTTCTCAGTCTCCACCCTTCAGTTTAAAGTATCAGCATCTGCCTCTCAGTCCGAAACCACTCTGCATGACCTCAGACAGTATCGGGCTAACACTCTTCCCCCTTCCTATGCTCACATTAACCCCGCTCAGCCCTCCTCCCACACCTCGTCTTCCTCCCAGGAGCGAGAGAGTGGCTACCGCACTATGGACTCCCCTCAAAAAAAGGCACAGCAGCTTTCTCAGCTTTCCACCTCTCTGGCTTCTGCTTTCTCCCCTGTGCAGCCGGGTGTCACCCCTCCACCTCGCAACATCAAGCAAATCCCTCTTTCCCCTCCAACGGCCCACCAGGACCCCAAACACGCCACATGGTCCTCCGCCCACATGTACGCCCCATTACCCACAGCATCGCCACCCGTCATAATGGCGGTGCCAATCAAACAGCCCAACCTGCCTGTCGCCCTCCCCTTGCCACCCCTAAACAACGGCCCAAACTGTGGCCCCAAAGCTCCCGCTAACCTGTCCCACTTGGAGCCTGTAACACACCACCAACCGTCGTCCAGTGGTCCGGCAGAGGAGTACTGCCAGTACCAAAACCCTCCTACGCAGGTCTCCTCTGGAGCTCCACTGCACCCACATTATCCCATACAAGAATCATCTTGCCCCCTGCCCCTTCTCATTGGCCAGCCCATCCAAGGCCCCGCCCTCCACCAGCAGCAGCTATACCAGGCCACGCCCCAATTCAACACCACACCCACCTCTCACTCTGCTCTGTGCGAGGGGGCAATGCCCAAGACGTCTCCCTCGCCTGTTTATCAGAATGCCACAGCGTCCAGCAGTAAGTATTTCAGGCTGTTGACTTTTGTCTGTGTTAAACGACAAAATCACAGCAGCTCATTTGAACAAACGGCAACTGCCTCACCTTTTTTGTTCAGCCTAAGATTATAAAGTAAACAATGTGATGTTCTTGTGTGTTTGCTCAAAGGTGATTTGTTCATATTGTTTAAAGGGTACGTCATACTTTAAACTAACCCCCGTATATTCAATTTTTGCTCTTTGCAGATCATATTTTCTAAGTTAAAATGGTTTTATGTAGATGCATATGTAAGCAGGGCTCAATACTAAGGATGGCCTGCTGACCCAGGACCAGTGTGAGAGGACTTTGGGCCACCTGACAGACCAATGTCATTTGTCCTTTTTTGTTGCGCCATTCAACGTTCATTGATCTCGTACATCTACTTTGCAAATTTTAATGCTTGGCTTTCTGTGATGTATTATTATGCAAACTCTGCTGATTTGTCTCCAAGATAATTTTATCTAGCTGGCTGACATGAATGAGGTTTTGTCAAATTTGCAAATACACCCCGGGGGCATCAATAAGTATGTGTTGAAAACTACAAACCAAAAGTGTGTTTACGATTTAATGATTTTTTTTTTTTAATGCATAATAAAATATACAATACTGTGCAAATGTTTGGGGTTGGTAAGATTTTTACCAAGAAGTCATTTCGGTCTCCTATGCTCCTCAAAGGCTGCATTTATTTAATCAAAAACAGTTGTGCTGCATAACATTTTTGTGGAAACCATAATTGTTTTTTTCCCAGGATTCTATGGTCAGCAGAAAAAGTTATTTGAAATAGTGGTCTTTTTTAGCATTCAAATGTTAATTAATGCATGCTTGCTGAATAAAAGTGGTACTGAGCCCTCACTTTTAAATGCCGGTGTAAATTGAACAAACATTGATAAAAACGTAAAAATAAAAAAAAAAAGACTAAAAATAAAGATTTGCTATTCTTTTGGTAAGTACTAATGTGAATAATGAATTTGAAAGTACTCACCCCACTGAGCCAGCAGAAAAAACTAATCCTAACTGCTGAGCCTATTTGTAGGTTTATTTTCCCTGTTTGTAATTCTGCTTTCTACAATTTAACTACAATTTTACATTTAAGATGTAAAACACAGATGTATGAAAGCTTGTTTCCACCACAGATCATTGCAACTTTTTTTTTTCTCACAATTGTGACCTTTTCTCAAAATTGCAAGTTTTAGTAAAGTCAGCATTGCAGGACACAAACTTGCAATTGCGAGAAATAAAGTCAGAACTGCAAGATATCATAATATGGGATATTTTTATAACGTCTGCATGGTTATATCACACAATTCTGAGGAAGAAAAAAAGGCAGAATTAAGAAATGTGAACTCTCTTCTTGCAGCAGGTCCTCCTGTTCCGCCGGGTCATCCCTCCATGCTCTCATCTGCTCCTCCTGTTCACCCCCCTACCTCAGCATGTATGGCGGGTCCACCGGCCCCTCCGCCCCCTCCTGGGCCACCCCCACCCGGGCCGCCACCCCCAGCCACAGGACCCCCTCCTACCCCGCCTCCACTGCCGGCTGGTGGAGGTCCTTCTCCGTCAGGTCTGGCTGCAGCTCTAGCTGGTGCCAAGCTGCGAAAAGTTCAGCGGGTGAGTGGCATTCTTCTTTCTCAAACTTAACATGTTTCACATATTTCTTTTTTATGCAATAAGTTCAACAATAGTATCTTGCTGCCTGATTATCGCATGCGTTATCTTTTGTAGCCGGAAGAAAGCAGTAGCAAGAATGATGCCAATCGCTCCAGTGGAGGCAGTGGAGGTGGTGGAGAGGGTCTCATGCAGGAGATGAATGCCCTTTTAGCACGGAGGTCAGAACGGAGGCCATTTCCTGTCTTTTTTTCCACAAAAATCCACGATCCATGACTTATGGTTATACAAACTTTGATTGTTGAATATGATCATTCTGCAGGAGAAAGGCTTCAGAGAAACCAGAAGACAGTCAAAATGTATGATTTTTTTTACATTATTTGTCAAAACATAAATAGATTGTACATATATTGTATATGTCTCTTCATATCTATTCATTGTATAATATATCACATCAGTCTGATATCTCTTTCATGTAGGAGGAGTCTAATGGATCCCCATCATCTTCTCGCGGACAAAATTCAGGTGTTTTTTTTTTATTACAAAACTTTTTTTGTAGTATAGTATAGTACGTTTTTTCATATTTCTAAAAAGTCCATTGATTAGCAGTGCTTAATAAAATATACAATAAAAACTAACGTAAAATATAGGGCCGTCAAAATAATTGCGTGGGTCATATGATCCCTTAGAAATTATTCTAATATGCTGATTTGATGCTCAAGAATCATTTCGTATTATTACTTTTCATATACTTTTGGCTTAATATTTTTGTGGAAACCACAAAAAAGTGGATATTCAGAAAAATAAAAACCTTAAAAAAAAATTTATTTTATAGTATATGGTGAATTATAACGTGTTAAAAAAAGGATTTAAATATTCTCAGATGCTGTGAAGAAGCCATGGGAACGAGCCAACTCTGCAGATAAGTCTTCAGCTTTGACAAGGTATGTTTTAAAAGGTTTACAGTAAAGAATTTCATTTCTATCAAAGTTCTTTGTGTCTAGACGCTGAACTACCCGTTTCTTGTTCATTTAAAACATTTTTTTTTTTTTTTTTTTTTACAAATTTACATTTGTTGAAGTGTTCCTTGATGGATTGCAACAGAGCAATGAATGATTTTATCAAGCTTAGAGTTTGCAAATGTGAGTAAATGCTTGTTGCTCGTTGCCAATACAAATGGTCACATTAAGGAAATGAAGGCCTGGGCAACGAACTAAAAGCAAACAAAGCCGGTTCTGCTCGCTTTCTGACAACTAGAAAATGTAGTTATGTTTTGTGTAAGCTTTTATTGAATGTTTGTGTCAACACACAGAAAATTACTTCTTTGAACTCTGAAAAAGAACCGGTTATAAAAACTGAGATTGCATCAGAGAGCAATTTTAATGTACACACATCAAACATGACTTGCAGGTAATTTTTTGATCGTTCAAATAGCCTTTAAATGTGCGTTTGTACATTGCACAGGGCAAAGCCAATCGGAAGCACCAGTGACGCCGAGTCATTTGACTTTGACAGAATGAAACAGGTTGGTTCAGAATATCTTTCAAAATGGCATATTACCGTTCTGTGCATTGTGCAAAAAATGAGGATAGACTGGCTTACTGACAATGATAAAAATCTGCTGCATTCAAAAGGAGATCTTGGAAGAGGTTGTGCGGGAATTGCAGAAAGTTAAAGAAGAAATCATTGATGGTAAGTTTTAGGAGATCATACAAAGAAATTATATGCATCTTTTCAGTTCTCATGAATACGTTTTTCTCTTCTTGTTCAGCCATTAGAAGGGAACTGCTGAGAATTGGCTCCACATAGTCTTAAAGGTGACGACGACTGATAACGACTGAAGGTTCGGGAAAGTACATGAAAGCTCACGTGAAAAGGTTCTCGCAGCATGTCTGCAACGGTATGGATGATTCGGTTGCAGAAATGTTGCGCAGATGTAAGGCATTACTGAGAAGGACAAGGGGAAGCTGAGGAACGGAAGGAATCAGAGTGAATGAATGATTGCGTGTATGGATGAGTGAACGAACGAACAGATGGAAATATAGACCTTCACACTGAATTTTCTATTTCCTCCAGTATGAACGTTGAGACAGGCCACTGTGCAGCTTGCTGCTCTCGCTCTTTCAAGTCTTAAAGTCAACAAGTTGGATATTACTGAAGATATTTTTGTTTTCTAAGTTTATATTGTTTCATTGGTCATTGTTGTTATTATTATTGTTAAGAATTGTATTATATTAAATGAGAGAGATACAAAGTTGCACGACAGTTATTGTCAGCCTTTTATATTTTATATTACTGCTCTTACTCTTTGGTTTTAATAAGTACAAACTGCACACATTTGTGCTAAACTGTCAGCAAACAACTATAGTTTTTCCTTTTTGTTTTTTTTGGCCAAAACAGAAGTTCAGTAGAACTTTTACGGTTTTAAATTGATTTGAAGGTATGAGGTTAAATATAGACGCTCTTTTAATGAGCTTAAGAGATGGACATGGAAATATATACGTATATATATACACACACACAAGATGAGTTATTGAAAGTGGCTTAAAGTATTGGGTGAATTGTTTGAACATACAATGTATCCTGGTTTAATTAGGTTGATCCTGATTTTAAAAGTTGATGTTGATATGTCACAGAAAGTACAATTAAACATGTTGAGAGTGAGATTGATGGAATTAAATGAACTTTAAAGCTTTTCCCCCCTTTTAAATCGGTCTTGTCTCGTACTTTCTTTAAAAAAAAAAAAAAAAAAAAAAAGTGTCTCATTTTCTTTGAACATTACAAACAACCCCTTGCAAAACCATTAAATCAAATTCATCATGTAAGATTGGAAAGTTTATTGAGTACATTGTGCCGAACAAATATATTCCACAACAGCTTTATCACAATGGAGCTCAGAGTTAAACAGTGCAAACGACAAAACATCTAAAGACTTCAAGTTTACACAATATCGCACAAAACTATTTAAATATTCTGTTTTCAAAAAGGCCTCTCAGGCATTTAAGTTCCATCCCAGCACTTCTTTTCTCAGGTACATCTTAACTGGCATCTCAGCAGTTAGATTTGGTTGAGAAACTGACGATGGCAATAATAAACAAATAACTGCATTGAAAGTGAACATGGATGCCGTAAAAACATGTTTTAGTTTGGAATGGGTGTGCAGAAAGATTGAGAAAAATGAGCTGGGCTTTGATACACCCGAACAGTAAATCACAAATCATGTGACACGGTCGCAGGGAACGTACAGATATTGTTCAAACATTGTACAGATGGATCTATATGATGAAATGCTGTGACAGAATGAAAAGGGTACACAGGTTCGTGTTTGGGGTTTGTTCCCTTTTAGTGCCTCACAGATGTGTGTAAATACCTTGTAGTATGTGAAGTTAGATCAGTACTCTAAAACCCAATTCATTCCTTTTTGCCAAGTTTGTATTGTCTCTTGATTCTGGAGTATGGGCCGACGGTGTCATCAAACACAAAGTCCCAGAGCACTCGCATCCAGGAAGTGTGTTGAGGGAGTGAGTCGTAATACTCCGCTGCAATCCTCTTGACCTGCAAAATAAACCAAATCAAATGTTAATAACGAGATTTCTGTTTATATATATATATATTTTGAAATACAGTACGTGTGCCAAAGAATAAGAACAGTACAAAGCAGCTGAAGTATACAACATGGGTGGGGTGATGGGTCAGTTTCCTGTCAGTAGTTTAAATATTAACACATACGATACACTGCATAAGTAATCTGCTTTTGGGTTCTTTCACACCGATGGTGTGATGCCTATAAACAAAATACAAATTTAAACTGTCTTATGTACACTGAAGCAGCATGAAAAAAAAAAAAAAAAGTTTAGCAAATATTAGTCTTGGCCCTAATTGTTACATTCTTCCTCTTAATCAGTAACAGTTTCAAAAATCAATAGAGGGCATCACCATTTCAGCTCTAGCCTGAAGAGTTAACTTCCTGAGATGTATAAAAAAATCTGGGGCCAGATTCACTAAAATCTAGAAGAATAATCCAATAGGGATTTACAATATCAATTAAGCGTTTTTTTGCAATGTATTATTCAATTAGATAATTTAATTTTACATGTTTATTCTATTTTTACATTTAGTTCATTGCCATCATCCAACCGTCATCTTTAAAACAGTGAAGTAATAATAATGAATGCTTAAATATTACATTTAGTACTGTACATTACTTTTTGGTGTCTAAATTTTTTGTCTGTAAAATCGACAGATTTTTTTTCCCAATAAATAGTGTGGAATTTTGCCATAATTATCTTATCGCATCAGCCCGAATTTTAATACCATGCATTTCTAAAAACAAAGGAAACACAGCCAAACTTGTACCTCGGGTAATTTGCTGCCAGGAATGCTGGGGAAGTCATGGTGCTCCATATGGTATCCCACATTGAAGGTGATCAAGTTGAGAGGGCCGTAATAAGAGTAGGTTTCATGACCTTTCGTAAACATGTAATGCTCAGCAATGAAGTGTCCAGAGATGGGATGCAGGCCCATACACAGTATAGACCCAGCGATAAGGTAGACTATGGGCTTGAGACCCCAAAAATAGTAGATGATAATGTCCACCACAAATTGTACAACTGCATTGAGCATTTCCAACCTTGTCAAGGGTTTGGGGTTCACCACCAACGGACGGAGCGCATAGAACAAAGGCTGGAGAAAGAGCCACAGCACCTTTCTGGCTGGGGTGCAGAAGAACCAGCCCTCAAGGTCGGTAGGAATATCTACGTCCAATCCATCTCCTCCGAGATAACGATGGTGGTCGATGTGGTACTTCTTGAAGGCTGCTGAATAAGGCAAGCCGATCGGGAGATTGGCGAACATGGCGAACCAGCGGTTCCAGCGTGCCCTTTTGGTGCCAAAGGCCACATTGTGTGAAATGTCATGGATGGCTAGGGTCAAAGAGTGGTTGATGCAGCCACCGAACGCATATGCCCAGAACAACACCCACTTCCAGGAGAGCTCGTGAACCATGTAACACGCCAGGAGCTGGGTGAGTACCATCCCCGACACCACCCACTTCAGCTGGGGGTCATGACCCATCAAAGACTTGATTTCAGGATACTTTGCTAAAGAGAGAGAGAGAACATGACAACATGAGATGATACAGTTTGAAGAATTGTTTTAAAAAAAAAGAAAAAAAATTATCCATTAAATCAGTCTTGATCATTCGTAGACCAAATATGCCTATTTGCTACTAAATTTATTATTATTATTGATATTGATATATTGATGATAATAATAATAATAATAATAATAAATTACTATCAGTGTTAAACAACAAAAAAAAAAAACGAAATAATTTCAAATTGTTTAAACTTTTTACTGTATTTGATCAATTAAGTCTTGGTAAAACTTGGAAAAAAAAAATAGTACAGTATAAAGATATTACTCAAAGATTGTTTACAATTACAAAACCTAATAAAGATGACCACTTCATTGCTGTTGCTAGTGGCAGCAACCTATTGAACATGTTAAGGCACTATGTTGCATAGGTAGTCAACCAATCACTAATTCTCCTCCACAAGGGAGAGACACTCCCCTGGCGCGGTGCCTTTTTAATTAGCACATTTGTTTGCCCTGCTAATGTTCTGTTGACATCATTCATTGCTGCAGAGTCCCTTTATACAAGTTCCACAAGGCACCTTTCCACAGCGCTAACTTTCACCTGTACAATTACAGGCGACCTGCACGCAAATCTGCCATAACGCTTTTTCATGCAGTTTGCATAATGTCTGTATGCAAACTGTTCATATTGCCAGGTTTTCTACTGGTTTAAGCTTAAGTGCATGGTTACATGTGCATCATGTTTTGTTTTTCGTCAAGGGCTATTCACAGTAAGACAGGTGAATTGGGCACCTCGGCCATCATTGAACAAGGAAATGTTTCATGGTTCAGTTCCATATGTCAGATTATCTATATTTGTTTGGCCTTTACATTTTACATATATATACGTCAAACAAATAGCCCTCACAAAACAAGCTGCACAGCTGCCTGCAACACTACGGGGCTGTACACAAATAGGTGGAGATTCTTAGATGCGCCTTGAGTCTCCTCTACTTTGAACAAGATCACGCCAGTCACGGCTTAATGTCACAGAAACACACAAACGGGTTTATTCTGAACAAGGGGGGTTGTATTTCAGCTTCTGAAAGTCATATTCAAGCCTAAAATAACAACATGCATGCAATGTCTCTGAACATCGGGCAAGTTTATCTGTGTAATGAGTAACCAAATGCTATAAAGTGAGTAAATACAAACCACAAACTCCAGTCAGATGGTAGTGGAACCCAAGGTGATGCTTTTGTTAAAAAAAATAATAATAAAATCCTATAAATGGTATACTAAGAAAAAAATTAATTATAAAGAAATTGAATTGCAATAGCAACAATCATTCTAACACTAGTTTTTCAACATTATATTTTGTGTATAATATTAATATGCAATTATTTCTAATATCAGTTTTGTTGCTTAAAATATAATATTTCACAATTATTTACTTTGGTGCAAATAATTTATGCATCTCAGAGTCTGTAAATAGTAGTCATCCTTTCTGGAAATAGTCTGACGACGACAGAATACATTATTAATCTTTAAAGAGATTGAGGTGTAAAACTAGCCATGCAACTTCACAATATCATATCAGCACCAAAAGGTGTTTTTCAAGGGCTACGGATGAAAATTACTCTAAAGGGTCAATGCCAGATCAGTGTGACCGCTTTTAAATTCCTTACTACTTTACACAGAACGAAAAAAAAAAACAGTCTGACTTTTTGTGGTAAAATCTCATAAAAGTTGCTTATAAATGCGTTTTATGGTGAATTGAGCTTGCGACATGATATCTTTACAGTTAGCCTATAGTCATAAGACTGAAATGTTGTTACCACGCGAGACACACTGCTATTGTGCAAATAATGCGTGGAATCAGTTTACACAAATTATCATCCCCTGAAGCCATTGTCTGATAGACGTGAGGAAGGTAAAAACACATCTCTGTTTCGCCTGTCTACTGCACCTGTCTTAAGTCTAAATAGATTAGACTGAACATATGGCAAAGTACGCTTGAACTCAGTTACAAGTAAAAATGTGGGTAGTTAGAACTAGTGTATGTATATGAAACATGACGAATTTTTATTTTTTTTTAATATTCCTCACGCGCCCTCTTCTCACAAATAAGCACTTGCGTAAGCACGCGCGCTCACCGTCACACACACACACACACACACACACACACACACACACACACACACACACACTTCCGGAGACGTCTTAAGAATTCATACCAAATTAACTTTTTTCCATTTGAAATTAGTGCGGGAAGATATTCACTAGGATAAAAATAAATCAGTGAGTTATGCCGTGACAGGCACCGTGCATGAAGCATAAATGTGATATATCCTTACCAACACGAGACAGACGAACAGAAAAACTAAACCGAACACGTTCCCAAATGGTTAAACTGACATGTACATGAAAGAAAATAAAATTCAAGGCAGTCGGCTAGTCGAAATCATATCACGTCTAGCTTATGTTTGAGCAAATCCTGATGACGTAGACAGATGCGTTTCTGTCATGAAATGTAAACTTACCTAATATTTCCTTTCTTCTCCATGTGTGCGGTTGCTCGTTATAGACCCATTCAAAGTCCCAGCGACCAACTGCTTTGCCCATTTTTACACCTGTGTGCTGCTGGTGTAATGAGCTCAGGTGATTCCTCGCTTACTAGACCCGTTTGAGACACGCCCTCTTAGATAAGAGAAGGAGAAGGTGTGCCTGAGAGTGAGTCTACGGCTAATTCACTAACTTCAACCGAAACCCTAAAGTAACGAGATTAAGTTGTTCAGAGTGCAGCCTAGCCCATACGGTCTGCCTCGTCCCAATAACAAAACCGTGCCCTGCCTCGTGTAACAGTCGGCTGGGGAATGTTTGGCGAGGAGATTTAATTTATACGCCTACAAAAATTAATTGTATCACTGTAATTGATGCACCGAATTTAATGAAATTTGATTTTATTAATTTTTTTCGTTTTTGATTTGGGCTGCTTGGGTAGTTATGTAGGTGTCACATTCCCGTAATTCTGGTTTAGACAGGTTTGCGTGCAGCGAGAGGGCGTTTTTACACATTATAATACCCTTAAGAGAGTTATATAGCAAAACAAATATAGATGACGAGCGTGATCTAATGGGATAAAAATGCATTTGAGATGAATAAAAAACGGGAAAGTAGACTTAACATTTTACAACTAGTTCAATAATTTAATTAAATGCAGACATAAAATCATTGTGCCATAAATGCCGGAGCACGACTATGAATAGATAAAGAAAAAGCTGGCTTGGTAAAGCCTGACCAGAAAAGGTCTGTAAAAGTTTTAAATAGTTTGAAGTTAAAAGTAGTTTTAAAGCTTTGGTATTTTGAAGGCAATACAGTCTATCAGAAAGATAGATAGACAGATAGATAGCTTATGAGTTCATATGGCATAAATATTGCCACTCTAGGTGGTTGCCAAGGTGTTTTTATGCACTTCCTGGCGTACCTAAATGTTGCTATGTAGTTGCTCGAGTTACGAGGTGGTTGCTCATGTTATGTTATTTTATTTAAGATAGTCATCATTATGCTATAAATGCCAGACTATAAACAAGCACGAAAATAGTAAACTAGGGCCACTTCACCATTTTATGTATTGATTTATTTATTAATGGGTATATAATAATACGTTGTACTACAAATGCAAAATATTACAGTGTTGCTTAAAGTTATCTATCTTAGCTAAAACACAATGATGAAGAAGACTATATATGGAACAGGCTTTGTACAGAACTTATACATTAATTTTAATTTAAAAGGTTCCTTGTCATTACTATACATACATATATATATATATATATATATATATATATATATATATATATATATATATATATATATAGTGTGTGTGTGTATGTGTATATATATATATGTATATATATATATATATATATATATATATATATATATATATTAGTAACCAATATATTTCACACACTATTTTCAAATACATATTTCATTATTTCGAATTCAAAATAAATGTTGTTGAAATACAGTTTATCAGCTACTGCTAATGTGTCAGTGAAGATTTAAAAACTCGCTGAAGGATAATTTACAAAAGTATACTGGTGAGAACGAGGTCAAACACGAAGACCAAGATCTCGCGAGATTTCGCTCGTCTGCTTCTCAGGCAGAGTCCGTGAGCGGAGTCAGTCAATGTGGGACGGAGTTTTGCCTGTTTGTTAGCCGAGTAGGAGGGGAGAACGAGCCGTTGACTTGACACAGGGCTTGCGTGAAATCAGTTCGGAGAGCAAGAAAGCCAAGAATGGCGTCGGGTGAGACACTGTACATCGAAGCAGACGGCTCGGAGATGCCGGCGGAGATAGTCGAGCTGCACGAAATCGAAGTTGAGACCATCGAGACGACCGTAGTCGGCGGAGACGACGACGAGCACCAGCCGATGATCGCGCTGCAGCCGCTGGTCACAGACGATCCGAACCACGTTAACCATCAAGAGGTGATTCTGGTCCAAACTCGCGAGGAGGTCGTGGGCTGCGATGATTCGGACCTCCACGCAGACGACAGCTTCGAGGACCAGATCCTCATCCCCGTCCCCGTCCCTGTGGCGGAGGAGGAATATATCGAGCAGACTTTAGTGACCGTGTCTGGCAAGAACCCGTCGGGAAGGATGAAGAAAGGGGGAGGCAGCGGGAAAAGAGTGGTCAAAAAAAGCTTTCTAAACTCCGCCGAGGCGAGCGGGCGCAAATGGGAGCAGAAGCAAGTGCAGATCAAAACACTGGAGGGGGAGTTTTCCGTCACTATGTGGGCATCGGGTAAGTTTTGACATCGCATCAAGTGCTTTGTTCTCGCGCAGGCCTCGCTTGGGCCCTCTTCCTCTCGAGCGCGTTATAAAGCTGCCGGATAGCCCAGTGTCAGAAACGATTTTCGGACCCGAAAAGCCACTTATGAGGGTGGCCCCGGTCTAAATGTTTTTGTTTTGATGGGAAGCCATGTTTTAAGTGTGGATGGGCGCCGCCATATTCCTCCAGACCATTATGGCGGCGGCCCCGAAACATGGCGGTTCTGTGAGCGGGGAAAGATGGCGGCGGGAGCGGAGAGAGGCGCTGTGAGTCCGCCGCGCTGCTGCAGGCCGCAATGGCGCAGCTCCGTTTGAAGAAGGGGAGGGACCTAGTCACACGATCTGCTGCTTGCCTGCGAGCCGTCTGTCTCACGGCGCTCCGGTCCCCCAATAAACAAATGTCACCGCGTATTTAAATCCTCTAACAGAGAAATTCAGACACATCTAGCAGATTCCCGTGGCTCGCGTGCGGCGATGTTTCTCGGTTAACAGTTAACAGACGCGAATAACAGTTTTCGCACAGTTATCAGACGGACGCATTTTACGCAGGCATACTGCTAATGCTTCACGTATTGCGTATTTTTATATTAACGCGCGTTCAAAAGGACAGAAATGTCTATTAGTGGCTTTTTAGAGGTGATCTTGAAATCTCGGCGTTTTTGACAGCAGCGTGAATTCAGAAAGATGTCGTTCACTTTGAAATGGGGGTTATTTGATTTAAAATCGTTTCGTTTGAGATGGTGTAAGCCAGTATCACTAAGGGGCTGGATATTTAAAATGCCAAAATATACAGAGGTTTAAACTACGCCGCACTGCTGAATGTTGCAAGATATATTGCAGTGTTAGTTATTGATGTTTTGTCGGTGTTGTGTATTAGTAAGATATTTCTTAAATTCTCTGCTTTCATTCGAAGTCAGTCTGGCTTATAACGACAAAAATATTTAGCTTTACTTAAATGATATTAAATAACGCACATAAACACGGAGCGCAGGTTGAAACCTTGTTTATATGTTTAGGGTAATGTGCGCCGTGAACCACTACAGACTGCGCATGCGCTTTAGTGGCCGTTTTTGTTTTTTGTACGCTCGCATAAAGCATATGGGGGAGGAAAAAAAAACAAGAAACTCGCGTTCGTTGCATTTTTTGATGCTGGAATTTATTTTGCACCATAACCGTGCAAGACTACTTCTATGTATATATTAATTGCTTATGCTTTTCCTCTCTGGATTCCTCTCTAATTGTTTTATTCTTAAGATGAATCACTTATAACTAGGGCGTTGCTTCATCAGTCGTCAGTTTATTTGCGTGTTGTTTGTTTTATTTGCCTCTATGTGAATACAGGGTGTGGGATTTGATTAAGTGCTTTGTTTTAATCTCTTGTTTTTTTTTATCTTGTGTTTTGTGCAGACGACAAGAAAGATGTTGATCACGAGACTGAGGTCGAGGAGCAGATCATTGGAGAAAACTCTCCTCCTGACTACTCCGAGTACATGACAGGCAAGAAGCTGCCCCCTGGCGGCATACCTGGTATTGACCTGTCAGACCCGAAACAGCTGGCGGAGTTTGCCAGGTAGGTATTCGGCCAAAAGCTTGAAACCTTGTGATAGCATTTTTTTTTTTATTTCTTTGGCATACAGTTTTATATTAGGTTGTAAGCTTAAGACTTAATGCACATTTTAAACTCCACTGTGCATTAAACTTGTCAAATGCATGGGCATACAGGTATATAAATTGTTTACAAATCAAAGCCAATTGGCACCTTCTGTATTCAAAAGCAATGCATTTGATTTGCTTCATGATTCAACTTTTGGATTTAAGCGTGCATTCAGATGTATTATCCCGAATGTTTTTCGCAAATACAGAATGAAGCCCAGGAAAATAAAGGAGGACGACTCTCCAAGGACGATAGCATGCCCTCACAAAGTGAGTGATTTGTTATTCATGATAATTATGTAATTTAATCTATTATAAGGATTTTTAACATCTTGCTGTGATTTTCGTAGGGTTGCACAAAAATGTTTCGGGACAACTCCGCTATGAGAAAGCACTTGCACACCCACGGGCCACGGGTTCACGTATGCGCTGAATGTGGGAAGGCGTTTGTGGAAAGTTCCAAGCTAAAACGGCATCAGTTGGTTCATACTGGTGAAAAACCTTTCCAGGTATTTTTTTGTCTGCCTTTGTATTAATGTTTCAAAATGTTTGATGATGACGTTTTGAGTTTGCTAAAACCTGATATACGTTAAATATGTAAATGATAAATGTGCTTTTTAATATTTTTTTCTCCCCAGTGTACATTCGAGGGATGTGGAAAGCGCTTTTCATTGGACTTTAACTTGCGCACACACGTGCGGATTCACACTGGAGACAGACCTTACGTTTGCCCTTTCGATGGCTGCAACAAGAAATTCGCTCAGTCCACCAACCTGAAGTCTCACATTTTGACACACGCGAAAGCTAAAAACAATCAGTGAGATCCCTCGCTGAAGAAAGATCCCTTAAAGACTCTGTCTGACCACAGCTTCCTGCTCAAAACAAAACAAAAAAAAAAAAAAAAAAACCCACTTTGTATGTCGTTTCTAGAACCATTATTTTCTAAGAGAATCTCAGTGCACATTTTGATGGGAATTGAAATGTGAATGAGGACCTGACACCAAACTATCCCGTCAACCTTCTCACGGTATAGACCCGAGTTAAATAACTTCCCGAGTTATGAGAGTTTCTTCTTTTGAAGATGTGATTGTTTTTGTGGACCCTCATTCACATACAAGATGCTCATTATCCTGAGCCCAAAGAAGCAAATTGCCCATTGGTGTGTCTGTTTCTACCAGTTTGCAAAGACTGCTTTTTAGATGTCTTCAAAGTGTGCATATTGTACACTTTTTAGAGCGTAGAGCTGTCATAATATGTGTGTGTGTGCGTGCGCGTGTGTGCGTGTGTGTGTCGTCCCTGAGACTTAAAACCTGTGAATGCTTTTCTTCAAGGAGAATGAGATGCCGTTCAGCTATTTTCAATGTAAATACTGCTTTTCTTTGTGAGGTATCCTGCGCAGGTATCTCATTTTGTATACCTGTCCTGTACAAATGTTTTGAAATCATGTAGATAATAGAGATGTTGATTAGGTTGTGTTTAACCAATTAAAACAGTTTTATCCAGCTTCAGGAAATACTGCTATATACACATGCCTTCTTTTGTAACACAGTAACAGTCTACTCCAGTATGTGAAAAGACGTTTTCCTTCAGATTCTTTAATTTATTTAATGATATGGAATAAAGCTAAACTCCCCTGTGCAGTTCCTAAGAGCCTGAAGTTCATCATGCTGTTCAGTATGTTGAATATCCTCTAGCTGTTGATTTTTTTTAAAAGCAAGAATTTGTGGAACCGTATACCATATGGTAAAATTATCACATAAAAAAAGTCATATTGTCTGTAGTAGACAAACAGCACTGAGACTCAAAATCTAGTTTAATTTTATATATATAAAACTTGGGTGTTTTAAGAACAATACATGTGCTTAAATGATTGTAATGACATAAGTATTGCAACTTCATATGCAATTTTAAAATATCTCCTCTGGCATTGCATTACCTACAATACTAATTTTGTTAATAGCATCCTAAACTTAGCGTATGTGCAACATTTAGTTGTAAGTTGTCATTAGCACAATTCTTGCTGTTTAAAAACGTACCTTTTTTTGTTAAGGGACCTTGTTTACTGACAACCTCACGTGTTCTCAAATATCAAGACTTGCAGTGTTTTTAGAAACTAGTTAATCCTTGCATAACCCTAAATATATCGAATATATCTGATTTTTTCATGTACATCCTATATTTGACTTAAGTTTGCACTTTTATACTGTAAAAAAAAACAAAAAAAAAAACATTGAATTATTTAAACCTTTCTCTCGTGTATGTTTTGTGAGCCCATTTAAACTCTGCATCAATACCACGTGCTTATTTGCTATTGTAAATGTGCAAATCTGTTCTGCCAACTCCAAATTACAGCTCGGCAAATTACAATTCCTTCTCAAAAACGTATATATTCTTTTTGTATGTTTCTGGATTATATTAAAAATAATTAAATCCAAAACTGTAATCACACAAAGGCATTTATTTCAAAATAAAAATTTTCATTTGTATTTTTCAAGCAAAGAAATCAAACATCAGCCTTAAAAATATCCTGAAGGCAAGGCATCTTTTAAAAAAAAAAACAAGTTGGACCAGTTGCTCGAACAACATTAAGTACACCTGACGTTTAGTAGAAAAACATTCTCAATCTTTCCAACAAATAGTTCCAGAACAAACAAATCCATTCAATATTTAATTCCCTGAGGATCTCCTCACAAAGTCTTTGAAATCAACCCGTTAAAAATGTCAAAAACAGGCCATTGGTTTATGCAGCCCTCAAGTATGTTCAGTAATTAGGCTGGTTTCGGTAAATGCTACATGTTTATGAATAAAATATACATTTTTAATTGTTTTAAAAAGGAACCAAAATTTATTATTAGGGAATATTGCACTATTCCGTAGATTCTGTGTCGCACTGTTTTGTTTAAAGCAAAGTTTGTTGAACATACGGTTGTGGTCTACACACTGAAACCTCCAATCCTTTACTCTGGGACAAATCAAGCTCATCTGAATGAACTGAAGTGGTCTGACCTGTTGGACAGGGAGGGTAAATCAACTAGTCATCAAAGGTTCGGCTTACACTGAAAGCACATTATTTTTTTGAAGGTGATTCTTAGATGATTGACACATATGATATGTTGATATGATTACACAAAGCATTGTCATGAAAAACTAATACATTTCTCAAAAAAAAAAAATGTGCAAAGGGTGGATATTTCTATTGCAATTTGACTAAACAAGCAGCCAGCAGCTCAGTCCATAAGTGCTTTAAGAAGAGCAGGATAATCTGGTGTCCCCCATCCCGTTACAGGATCCCATGAAGGAGAGGCGCAGAAACCCTTCCCTTCAACTTTATCATCCAGACAACTCAAGTGACATCCCTCCGTTACCTAAGGGTTAAAAAGGAGAAAATGCTGTTAAATCAATTTGCTAGGCGTCTGGTTACGTGAACAGGTAATCTAAAAGGTTTTAACTGTCACACTTAAGCTTCTAGTTACACGAGCTCTATTTCACACACTGCTGCGTTCTGAAACGAGAGCGTGCTGCAAGTAGTTGCCATAGCAAGCGTTTCCTTTTACTGCCTTTCGTCATTCATGGGATTCTTTCTTAAAGACAGGCTAAAATTGTTTTTAAACACTTACATCATAAAGACCTTTGCCTTGCAGCTTGTAAAGGCGAGGGTTGATGAATCCTAATGAGGGAAGACCCTTCAGAAAGCGCTGGTCATTTATAAGGGATAGAATTCCACCCACTACTGGAGTCGATGCCTTAAAAAAAAACATTTGAATTATGAAATATCAGACTTGGTAAACATGCACCGATTTAGAATTTTGTTGGGTCAGTAAGACCTTTTTTTAATGTTCACTAATATTTGCTTTTATTTAATCAAAAATGAACATCAGTCATACCACAAAGTATTAAAATTTAATAGCATTACATTTCATCAGAAAGGATAACGTATTATCAATAGTGCTGTGAAAAGGTTTGTTCAAGATTGGTCAGAGAATGTAAAATTATAAAGTATTTACAATATAATATAATGTATATTTATGCATTTCTAACTTGTCCATAACTTCTATATAAATCTCTATACTAATCATTTATCACTGAAACATTAATTTCTTTAAAAAAACAAACAAACAAAAAATCCTGACCCCAAACTTTAGAATTTGTATTGAAGTTCTAGTATATGTATTGTGTAATCTGTTATAAATATAACCAACCTGTAATACAAGTACACTAACCAACAGAAACCGTTTGTTATTGCATTATGTACTTACTGAAGTTCCAGAAACCCATGGTACGGGCACACGGTTGGTAACAACCCAGTAGTTGTCAGAGAGCGCAGCTAGATCTGGATAGGCTCTTCCAGTGATGTTGAAATATGTTTGAGGAGGTAGAGGCTGAGCGCTCTTCAGATATGCTTGAACAGCACCAACCTTCGGAGAACAAAGCACAATGACCTTGTTTGCAAGAAACAAGCAAATAGATAAAATACCATCACTGAAAAACTGACTTCGGCCGCTTTCATAATACGACTGAATTTCAAGGCCTTTGCTTACAAAAGTATGCAAAAATGCATACTCCTGTCCTCCACTTATAAAATCTCAAACACTTTGACTTTCCATTGTGATGCAACATACATGGGGAAAAAGCCATGAGATCATGTGACAAACTTTGTGTACAAAGCTTTACCTGATAATCTGGCATCGCAAACACATTGCTGAAGCCACCTCCACTGATGTAGTCTGTGACCTCGTAGGTGAGTTGGAAGGGGTTCTTGAAAGAAGTCCCACCCACTGTGGTCACATAAGGACTAGGTAGGGAAGAGATTCACACGTCAACTATTTTTCAGTATAAAAGGCATCAGTATACAGATTATTGACAGAACAATATCTACCTGGACGCAGGAAAACTTGGTCTAAAAGTATTTCTTTCCTTGGTCAAGTGTCTGCAGCCTGCTCCACTGTCACCTGCATTAAAACACACACACACACACACACACACACACACACACACACACACACACACACACACACACACACACACACACACACACACACACACACACACACACACACACACAGCTTTGTACAAGAGTGGCTTTCTTTGAGATCTTTGACAAAAAAAGAAAAAAAAAAAACCTAATATATGCAACCAGCAGTTAATCAAATTTCAAAATAAAAATACACAAATTAATAAGCTATTGTTCCTGCAACGTAATTTTCATTATCTCACCGGAAGCAAAAAGCATGGAAATTCCTCTGAGGCCAGCTTTCATGAACTCCGTGTTGATGCGGTTCATGTATGCATCAGAAAGGCTGTCCTCGTCATCTCCATAGCTGATCGTGTGGACCCAAGGCACTGCAGACATGTTGCTGAGCAGCAGCATCCACTGAAGGAACGGCTCCTGAGACTCATGACGACCTGTTGCCAAGGCGAAGGTAAAGATCCAACCGGTGCACTAAAATCAGCTCATTTGAGAAGATCAATACTGACAACAACAACAACAAAACTACTAAACTTAATAGAAAACCAACTCAAATACTAATCAAATCTATAAAAGCAGCTTGTACTAACACGTTTTCATGGACCGCATACTGTACCTGGATTCGTGAAGACCCACGTAGAAATGTTTGCTCCACTGCTCATGATGTACTCCACATCCAGACTGGCCTCAATGCCAGCTTTCCCACCGCCCTGCTTGCCCACGACCCGCTCTACAGCAGACATGTGCGTGAATCCTCCAGCAAACAGACTCATAAACTCAGCCAGGTCAGCAGGGTGGTAATACTGCTCCAAGAACTAGACGGTGAAGATATTTAACGGCCATGAACAACACTTCCGAACCCTGCACATTTAATCGGTGAAATCTCCGCTGTAAATACGAGAGGTGTACCTGTGCCACTGCCTGACTGTTGTTAGTGGCAGTGCCCACATCTTTTGCTGTAAGGTTGTAGCGATGCCTAATGACTGAGGGGGTGACACCCAAGTGATAGCCTAATGCTGACTGTCTTGCTCCTTCCCAGCCTTTACTGATATCCTTTCCTTTTTGTGGGAAACGGTGAACACCGCCCACTAAAAACAAAACAAAAAGACTTTGTGTTTTTATACATTTTTTTTAATCTTTAAAAAAAATTCTTAAAAATCGAAATAAACAAGGATGCAAAGTATCATGTTTCATACATTAGGCCTTTAGTATTCCCTTATAGTAAGAATATGGAGCTCATACTCAAAGAGGGAACAAAGCCTCAATTTTACTCAGATGCCAGTAAAAGAGAGCAAAGCATGCTAAAATAGCCTGAAATGTAAATCATTGGGAACTTTCTAACAGTATAGTAAATTACGTATATTTATATGCCATATCTTCCATTAATATGCATTAGAAGAATTGAATTTTAATGCTTGGTTTTACAATCAAAAACATGTAGTTTATTTGTGCAAGGTAAAACATACAGTATACTGCAATGTAACCACGATGATGAATGAGAGTTTTGTTCATGTTGATAGTTAAGATGCAATCAAAATTTTACAGTAGGCTTATAGGTTCAATGATGAAGATGAAGTAATAGTGTCAGCTACTCACCGAAGTCTAGATGCTGGTACACATCTTCATGAACGGAGTATAGAGATGTTGACCTCAACACAGTGTGCGAATCTCTCCTGTAGCGGTGAAATTTAGCGCCAGGGAGCAATGCTTCAGCAACCCTGAAAAGGACAGATAGAAGCTAAAACCGATCTCATTTTTGTGGTCTATTGATATTTCTGTATAATACATCGAAGTTTGTCCTTACTGCACAGTCATGACACATTGAAGAAAGTCCCGTGTTACAACTGTGTGACAGTTTTTGACCCCATGACTCTGGAGCCAATTCTGCACTACTTTCTCTGTCAGCTGAGACGGCTGCACAAGAGCGGCCACTTCTTCCAAACTCAAGTACTTCCCTAAAAAATTATGAGAAAATTACAACTTTACTTCCCCATTTGATCATTTGGATTATAACAAATGAGAGGCTCAATACCATATTGATGTGAATCAGGGTCCGACACTAGTTTCAGTAACTCTGTCATCTGGTTAACATTCTGCTGCTTTAAAGCAAATATAAGTTTTACTTCCTCCAAAGGTCCAACCCGTTCAACTAGAATCCAGTCCTCAGGCACCCTAAAATACAGAGAACAGCATTGCTCTTACTAGTGTTAATGGTTTATAACTTAGACATAATTTAGAATTATTTCTATCAGAGGCGTGCAAGGGCTTACGAAGCATCTTGGTCGGCCTCAAGCAGCTCCCCACTGACGAGCCAAATAAAGCTCAGGAAGAAAACAGCAGTCCTGTAAAAAATAAACACTGTCACTTTAAGAACCCACTCGCAAAATGTATTATTTTATAGCCAGCGCACAACACCAGGTGGTTACAGACGTTTGTCGTTTCATTTTTAATAGTCAGTTTTAATAATGAACACGCTGGGAAGCAGAACACGAGGGAAAAGGTTTATGCGAACTGTTTGTCCTGACCGGCTGACCTCACGAGGTGAGCCGCTGCCGGTGAGGTTCACGAACAGTTTCTGCAGATGTGATCTACGAGCTACGATTAGCGCAAGAGAACGCTTTGCAAACAACGAAACACTCACCGCATTGTTTTTCGCGCTCCTGTATCCCGATATCTGGAAAAACAGCACCGACGCTCGTGTCCTAATGTGCTGGTCATGTGACGGTCACGTGATCATCAGCTGACCTGTTATTTTGATCGAGGAAGTTAATGTCTTGCAAATGAACACTGGCGAGAAAAGCAGAGAAAGCCTTAGTTTTCAGAACGATCTCATGAAACAGTCAACACGGTGCCTGTAAATTGTCTTCAACATTTCAAAGGGAAGTTTTACTCGCCTGTTATTGGTACAAAAGCTACCAGGATAAAATACCGTTGCTTGTATATATGCTTATATAAATGGCAAATATATTCCAGGTCGCACGGTCCCTAAGGGGCCCACCCTACCATATATTAATCTTCATGAACGACAGACAGACAGGAAGAGGCGAGATGAATTACCTCTCATCGTGACAAATGACCTGAACGCGAGCAGAGTCTGTCTGTCAGGCGCACGTGGTCAAATAAAAATAGCTAATAGTAATCAGTACATTATAAAATGAAACGAACCAGGTCTTTGCGATAAGATGTTTTTAATTAATTTAATTTTAATTTATTCCAAATTTTGCCCCTCTTTTGTGGCTAACATTAATCTCAGAATTAACAATTTTGGGGTGAATTAAATGCAAGACTAGTCTTAAATGTCACTGTTTATTGCATAGGGTGTTTATTCTTTTGCTTTTTAAAAATGTGGACAGAAATTAAAAGTATATCTAGTTCTCCAGACATCACTACACCACTCTGCTCCTTCCTTTCCACTCATGATCAGTCCCTGTAGCAATGACTCTTTCACATTATTTCCCACTGAATTGTGCTACTTTTAAATCACTGCCATGGCTCGATTTTTTTTTCTTGTGTGTGAAAAGCGTGAAATAATCAATATTAATTAGACTTCACTGAAGTTGAAATATTTTGCATTCTACCGTAAAACTGGTAGGAAGCCCTTGAGTGTTTATGAAGCATAACAGTGAAGGTATATATATATATATATATATATATATATATATATATATATATATATATATATATATTGATCATATATGAGTTTTGATATTTAGGATATGATTACTAGGGCTAGTTTTTTTTGTTTTTTTTTTTACCTTGTGAGGACCTTTTGGCCCCCATGAGGAAAACAGCTTGTAAATTATTACATACAAATATTAAAATGCAGAAAATGTTCTGCGAGGGTACGTTTGTACAGTCTAAAAATCATTACCTCTGTGTAATGTCCCCTAAAACATTGAAACCGAGCCGTGTGTGAGAGCATGTGTGTATGTTTATAGATAAAATAAAACATATAAAAGATATAAAATGATACTCTATGGTGAGTTGGTGAAAGATTATTTGGAAGTTATACTCATCTGTGGAAAGAAAAGGCCATAATGTATTGCTTTAAAGTACAATTTTGTCACCATGGATGAGGTCAGGAGGGGAAGCAGAAGAATTGAGCTTCCCGGCAAAAACTTGAACATTTTACCCATATATACTATAACAAAGTGTTGGCTAATCCAGCAAATCAATACACAATCAGCTGCTGCCATGCTGACATGGATGAGCTACAGTATTTTAGGCCCTGTACAGTCGTGTAAAGTTATATAAATGAGGTGTTCAGGTAGAAACATTGGAAATATGCTTTACCTCAACGCTGTGATCCAAAGTTAAATCTCCATGGTACCATGTTTTCAGCTGGACATTTTCATCTTAAGTTGAGCACATGTTAGCTGTAATGAAAAAGCAATGGATTGTAATGCTCCTTCTTTGATTCCAGTAAGTGACAAGTGAAAAGAAGCATATGCTTGACTGATTATGTATATGGTAGTCTTTATTTTTTGGTAGTTGACAAGGTGTGAATTAGTAGAAAAATGGACAGCACAAAGAAAGAATCGGATCTAAATCCCCGCTATTAATCTACATGAACGCATTCGCTAATGGCTTGCACAGCAGAGGGAATATCATGTAACATAGTGAATGCTTTTAGTAGTTATAGTCATATCTTTGACTTTTAAAAAAGAACAAATGCACTGAGAAATATTAACAAGACTAAGACGTGTGACAACTCTGTTCCCCCTTAGCACATGTATAAAAAAGGGAGCATTTGTATTTAAAAGCATGGACTACTATTTCTGCAGTGAAATGGGTTTTAGCCTACTATAAGCGTTGTTGCATAAACTTCGCACATGAATTGAATTAAGCGTGGTCAACGGTAGATGGCAGTGCGCGCGCATTAAACGGGGCCGAGCAAAAGGGGACAGGTACATAAAGAGCGGCGTTTCTGAATCAAAATATTAGTGACTTTTAAAATTGCCTTTTGAAATTATTATGCATATTTTAAATAAAAAATGTTTGTCATTGTCATGTAAAATAACAATACCATCGTACTAAGAAAGTTCACAGCAAGCAGAACAACGCTTTTCATTCTTTACTTTAAGCTCAGTCTGTTTAGCGCAATCTTATTCGTTTAAAAAAAATGACACAATTGCCAATAACATCAACCCATTTCTGCGATCCTGACTTAAAACGCACGTTACCTTTTCCAAATATATTTCCAAAGGGGGGCGCTATCTGAACACACAGCAACAGGCACGCAGCGTTACTCACATACGAGATATTAACACTATCTAAAGAGCAAAGGGGAGTTTCCAAAGTCATCAAGTCCATCCAACTTTGCCATTTTCGGCCAGAGACCACTGAAAATGACTCCCAAGAAGACTGCCGCTCCCTTCCTATGGTTTTCTTTTTGCTTTGGGAATGTTCTTGAGGCAGTGGTGCTGGGATCGGTGCAGTACCCCTCTGATAACGGGCTCCACTCACATCTGGATGCGCGCGGTCCTGCAGAAGCCAGCGCGAGCTCTCGGAACGACTCCACATCTGTTCATGTTCCGTCTTACATGATCTCTCTGTACAGGACTCTGTCGGAACTGGACCGACGGGGAAGTAACGGCAGCCAGACGCGCTCCAGGAGATATGCCAATACAGTGACCAGCTTCATTGATCTGGGACAAGGTGAGTGAGATTGATCTGCCGGTGAGACAGGCAGATAGATAGATAGATGGGTGGTAAGATGATCTGCTTGAGGCCATCGGTGAGGATTCCATTCCTTCAGATTGGGCCTGAACTGTTTATTTTGATATATTATGCTTGGCGCATAAAATCATCAGTTGTAATGAATGGCACAAGGTGCACGCTGCAGTAATAAATCATGCTTGTATATGACAGCTGACACTGTAAGATGATTGATCTCGGCGTGTCTGACAGTAAGACTTTGGGTTTATACATGAGGACAATATATGATATGATATATAGAATTTTTCTGATGCTCTGGATATTATTGTTATCGAATAAAATCTCTTGCCGACAACAGTAGCTACTAATATTAATCATAATTGCGAACGCAATTATTATCATTATTGATGGCATATGGCATCGTAATTTTGGTTAGTGAATAAATTGGAAAAATGCGTATAGTTTTGCTTGTAGGCTATTAGAATTACGCAGATAGTCTGTCTTCTGGTCGTTCAACTTGTAAAGAGCCTAAATAGTTAACAAAGTATTATTAAATATAAATGCGCGATGTGTTAATGAGTATGCACGGCTCAATATTAATTTTGTTTAATATTATTTACTTCTCAATGCTATTTTCGAAACACATAAAACTCCCAAAAAGAAATATGAAGTCAAATGTCTCAAATTTCCAACATCTGTGACAAATAAACTTCAGCAGCACCTTGAGCTAAAGTATCTAAAACGGAGCACGCGTTCTCTCCTCCAGGTGTTGCTGATAAAGATAGAGAAACATTTTAATTTAAAACTTATGTTCAAATAAAGATTGTCACGTAAAATTCAGGATTTGTGAAATGCAGTATGTCAGCTCTCCTTCTGACCAAATATATGGAGATATGCGTGAAAAAGTAGTTAGTTAGAAAAAAAAAAAATTCAAAAGGTCTCTTCTGTTCTTGTTTGCTAGATTGAAGTGACATTCATATATTGAAAGGCTAACATTTGAGGGCACAGCATTTGAATAATAAAAAGTGCACAATATCAAATTTGTTTTAAGAGTAGGTTTAATAAAGGAGGCAATTAACATGTAACATGTATTTCAAACACACACACACACACACACACACACACACACACACACACACACACACACACACACACACACACACACATATATATGTATGTATCCCACATTTTGGGAATAGTCATTGATTCAAACTCTTCATAACTATTGGCATCACAATGGCACGAACAAACATTCAAACTTGTATGTTATGATGTCACGATACTAATTAATATATAAATTGAGCAGCATAAAAAAACAATGTAAATCAACAATATCAATAAAAACAGTTACTGACACTTTAGACAATTATATGAAATAGCAATCATTCTGACCAGTTCAAGTGCTAAAATGAACTGTGATGTTTTAATATTTAAGAATATACCTCCACATGTACATCTGATGCTTATGGGTGCAGAATTTTGGTTTACTGGTAATGTGTTTAATGGTAATGCGTTTCTGGTTCAAATCTGGCCCAGGAGAGCAGCATGGCTTTGTGTGAAGATTGTCCCACCTGTCCTCATCATAAATGATGCCAATGCATATGTCAATGTTAAAAAAATAAAAAAAAAAACTAAACTAAATGCATAACATAGTTTGGTGACCAAATTATGACTGTGCATTTTTGAAGCCAAAAAACAGCACATACAGACACTAGATGTAGGCCCAAGGTACTGGAAGTTGAGTCCCTGCCTGCCTCGGCTCATTTTCTAGGTTATGTCATTGTTTAGTCTGGCAAGCGGATATTAGCTTTGAGGAGGATGCTTTACTCTACACCCCTTCCCTCTGTTCACCTTTCATTTTTATAGCATTCCTTTGTCTCTGAAAGGAGATAAATATATAGTGTTTTTCTTTTAAAACACCTCTTTTGGATGTCCCTTCTCATGTAGCACCATAGGACAGGTACAACATTTGTGGCCAAACCCTGAAAATATGGTGGCTCGAAATTATTTCCACTATTCTCAAGGTTCCCTCGTAATGTAATGTCAGCATGATATGTCCCAATCTGGCCTTGGGTTTTTGTGCAGCCAGCTCATATTGGAAGAATCCTCTTCATGTTTACCCCATGAAACTGTGGTCTGTGTATCAGGTTGCATAGTACTCTGGGTTCCATTTTTTTTTTTACTGGATGTCAAGATGTCAACATTGAAGCTTGTTTTACTCTGAGCGCAAAGTCTGGTCTCTCTTAGCAAAGGTTGGTTCTGCATCATCTCAGTCACGGATGAGACTCAGTATTGGATGTGTTCTTTTAGCCAATTTATTTCTCCACACAAAGGAAAGGAGAGGACAACATCTTGCAGTCAGAGATTTCGTTCCCCGCAGTGATTTCAAGTTAGCTGTGCGAATAATGAAAGACCAGTTCCAGTTCATGGTGGCCACAGAAAACCGAGGTCCACCTCAGCTTGAAATGTTACCTAACATTTAATTACACCCTTAAGCCACCCACCTTTCAAATTTACTACATCCTCCTGAGGACATATAGTGGAAGGAGGAACGGCTGAGCATTTACAATGTCCTGCCAAACCTTCTTCTCACTCAATCAGCGTAATTAGCAGATGCTGCCAAAGGCAGACACAGTCTGACAGGTCAGCCAAATGCTCTCCACCTGGTCTCCGTGAGCATGCTGCACCTCATGTTTGGAGAAATCATTCAGGGCCTTGAATGTTATTCTCATTGAGTAGAAGGATTGACAATTTAGGTATGCCATTTTCTCAAAAGCCATATGTAAGACCGTTTATAGTAAGGTGAGGAAATGCATTTGTGTCTGCCTCTGCATTAATTCTTAAAATTCTTTCTTGTATTTCGATGCTAATCCATCCTTTTTCTTATACCTTCAGACGAGCCTTCTCTAAAGCACCACCAGCAGTACACATTCGACCTGGCTGGTCTCTCGCGACTGGATGAACTGATGGAGGTGGAGCTCCGGGTTTTGAGGAGGCCACCGCCTGATGTCTTAAGTTTACTCTTCTCTGGTGGGAACCTTTACCGACTACTCCTTCACACCTGCTCCCTCCCAGGATCCTCCTACCAACCTCTGCTCCTCACCTCCAGGACCATTGATCTTCTAGATACCACTTCAGCCACATGGGACGTGTTTGACGTTGGTGCAAACGTGAAAACGCACCTGAAGTTGCACAGGGCCGCAGAAGGCAGCAGGCCATTGTGCTTCAGCATATCGGTCGTTTCTGATTCAAATAACGAGGTGGTGCATCCCAGCATGCTCGGTCTGAGCCACGAGGACCAGCAGACCCATGAAAAGGCCTTACTGGTAGCTTTCACTCGAGCTCGGAGGAAGGAGAACCTTTTTAGGGAAATCCGTGAGAAGATAAAGGCCATGAAAAGTCGTAAATTTCCTAATCCTGCACCGGAGCATGGTATCAAAGGTCATCCAAGGCATCGGAGGAGGAGGCGGACTGCATTAGCAGGCCGTTCTGGTGTAGGACCCGCGACAGGGAGTGTTGCCGGTGGAGGAAAGGGTGGTGGCAGACGGAGAACACGTTGCAGCCGGAAGCCGCTTCACGTGAACTTCAAAGAACTGGGTTGGGACGACTGGATTATTGCGCCACTAGATTACGAAGCGTATCACTGTGAGGGTTTGTGTGACTTTCCCTTGCGCTCACACTTGGAGCCGACCAACCACGCCATCATCCAGACTCTCATGAACTCCATGGACCCGGAGTCCACCCCTCCCAGTTGTTGTGTTCCTTCTAAACTCAGTCCTATTAGCATCCTGTATATCGACTCTGGGAATAATGTGGTTTATAAACAGTACGAGGACATGGTGGTGGAGAGCTGTGGGTGCAGGTAGCAATGTGAGTGAGGGGTGAACTACCCCTAGACACTAACAGAAAGCTGCCGCTGCCTCATACGCAGAGGCCTAGTATGTGGGCAAGATGAAGCAGTCAGAGCCGGTGAGATGGACAGTGTGTAAATGTGTGACAACGAGCATGTGTGTATGTTCAGACGGTGATAAGACATTGAGTCGTGTTTTAGAAGTGAGCGGAGGACATGTGTGCCGAACGGCTCCAAATTCCCTTACAACACCAAATAAACAACCCCTCAACAGAAAATGAGTGAAAACATAGGCTTTCCAGAAATTATTTTACATCCTGTTAATATAAACTCAATGATAGAGTGTTGAAGTATCCTTGCAGCAGCGGTAAAAATGTTGGCCCCGTTAAGACTCTGTCAGAGTCTGAGAATCTGTCAGCGGTAGCACGCAACTATAACATGTATAACAGTTAAAGGTGCTTTGCATGACAGTCAGCTTATATTCAAGATGAAATAGCTCTGAAGATTTTCAAAGGTGCCTCTGAAAATGTTTCTCTGTGGAGTCTGGTGGCCTTAATTAAATACTGCATTGACTGAGTGAAAGTTTGACTCTGTCCTAAATCCAAGGGATCTAAGTTTAGCTGGTTAGCACGGCCTCATTAGCCCCTGCTGGTAGATATTGTAACTACACCGTGAGGTTCCAAAAACATCTTTATTAACTGAGTGATGACCATTCAACATAACTGCATTTTAAATCACAGAGTAGGTGCTTTACCAGTGTTTATTAAGCGTGTAAAATTGACAATTTTACCATGTTCTGTGTCATAGCTCAGGATAGTAAATAGTAAAGGATTGGAGCATGTGTGTTTTTATCAGCCAGTCAGCATTGTCATGATATCATTTTACTTCAGCTTTGGAGTAATTAGTCAGAAGAAGTCAACAGTAGGGTATGTATATGGTTTTCCTTTTTGGAGCTTTATATGCTTCTAGAACCAACAGACCAGTGTAATAGACCATAACATTGTTAAACACATAATTTTATATTGTTAAAATAACACACTTGATGCCAAAACTAAAATTAAGCTCTTTAATGGGAATGAGGACCCAGGCGTTTCATGTTGATGACACCACATTTGGCTTCGGTCAGATGATAGAGCTGCATTATAGTACATGATGTGTGCAATATGTGCAAGATAAATGACTTCATTGCATTGAGCGACCTCAGACCTTATTTTGTGAAAGGCTTTGTGGAGCCAAAATCAAAATGATTGTTTTGTTTTATTCTGACACCAGATTTGGCTGTTCGAAGACTTCAATGCTCACCTACATTTACTTGAGAGAGTTTGTTTACTTGAACTGGTAATTAGATTAGATTAGTTTTATCCTTTAATGTCATGCCTGTTATAGATTATCATACAAATCCATGTGTTTCCTCAAATGTTTAATTTAATCGTTTATTTATAAATGACAGCCACAAGGCAAAAAAGGTGCCTTGTCCCATAAAATAACAAAAACAAAAAGGGACCTAATTTATGCTCAGTTTAAATGCTTTAAAGGGTTTATAAAATGTGACATAAAAAAATATGTATGATGTTTTTTTTCTGTTCATTCTAAAAGAAGATGCTTTGAAGAATGTTCAAACTGTCCATAGACTTCTATTGTATGGACAAAAAACATTTTTCGAAATATTTTTTTTTATATTCCACAGAAGAAAGAAAGTTTGGGTGAATTATCTCCTTAAATTCATGTTAGCTTATGTGAAAGTTTTAGACAGAACTGACATCAAGCCACAAGAACAAGATGAAAATAAGCTTCTAGTGTTCATTAATCTCAGTGTCAGGGCAGAAATATTTGCCTGCTTACTGTTTATATAACATCAACTGTTTCCTCTATGAAGAAATACAAAGCAGATTTTTAATTCATAACAGCAATTGTTTTCTTTTTTTTGACATTTCTCCATGGTAATTCCCCTCAATCAATGTTGGTCTCATTGTATGGGAATGATAATCACCCAAATTGTCCACGGTGGCAGTATGAAAGTTACATTCCTAAATCAACAGACCACAGTAAAATTAGCCAGAGCATCTGTGCAGTTCAGAACAATATAATGGCACGAAATCTGAAGAAAACTTCCTGTGTGGTTTTACGGTACATTACTGTTGTGACCGTTAGTTTGTAAGCTTGTTGTTTTGATTGTTTGTAAGTACTTTTGCAGAAGTAAATTCAATTTACCATTTAAAGTTGAAAACAGTTGCATCTCTCACAGTATTTCTCATTCAAATTGCCCAGGGATGTTTTTGTTCTGAGGCAAAATCTTGTTCTGCGGGGCCGAAGTGGACTGCTTGGAAAGATAAAGCAAAAATGAGATCTTTAACATCTATTTCAAACAAATGAATTTCATTTGGCCAGACAAGGATAGTTCAAGCAATATCCCTCTCTCTCGAGGTCTCTATCTCCTCTCGTTGTAAACAATTCCAATCGTATGTGCTTGCTCCTTAATCTAATTCCTCTCAAGGCAGTTTCTCCAAACAGTCTGATTCTTTTTATAAGCAGCCTTTCTTTCAATACTGACACGATCGTGATACCACACCTAGCTGGAAAGGAATAACATTAGGGAACGCCATCTTTGGTTCGAGTAGATAAAGAGGCACAAAGAGTGCCGTTGCCTCGTCTGTTGTTCGGAGGTCTGGAGGTTATCAGCTTAAGCGCTGCATGGGTTACCTCGTTGTGCCTCGCCATTTGACGAAAGTGAAAAGCCTCAGGAGACATTTAGTAGAGAAGGAGTTTCAATTTACTATGCCAAGTGCTCTCAGAGAAATGAATGCAAAGCCTGCAGGATTGTCATGGTTCAGTTAAGGGGTTTGGCACCCCTCGAATATACATGCTGATCAGTGCTAAGCAATGTTAACTTACCTTCACAGACATCTGTTTTACTTTACTGTACCTAAGCTGGTAAAATATATGTTGCTTAAAAAAAATACGGAGGGAAGCATAAAGCCTTGACTGATTTGTTTTATTAGAACAAAGGGTTAAAATATAAGTGTAAATTGTTGTACACATGCCAAAGCGCTTTTCTTAATTTAATGCATTTAGTGTATTTATCTGGCTACAGAAATGATCAGTTTATACAAAAAAAATGGGAGAATGTTTTTTTTTTTTGTTTTTTTTTACTCTTTATTGTAAATGCACTGTGTATGTGAGAGTATGTATACTGTTAGATAAGGAAGTGTACATATAATTCAAATGTAAATTATCTGCAATATATTGCTTTCTTTTCTTTTTTATTTTGGATATATTGTTTATTGGTATATGTATTAAATAAATATATATAAAAACAAACTGAAATTTAAAAACAAAATGTAAAAACACTTAGCATCCTTTCACTCTCATTCACTGTCATCCGCTCTACAGATGATTTTATTTAAAAAGTGTATTGATTCAAAGGAAAAAAAAAACCCACTCACGCAGAAAATCTTCTTTCCCAGACATCCACATGAAAGTGAACCCTCGGTGACTGTCTGACTCACCCACGGTTCCGGAATCATTATTGGGTTTGTATTTTGTCTCATTTTTTTGCCAGCAAGTATTCAGGAAGTTTCCAGGTGATTTTAAATTCCATACAACGCCGGGTGAAGAGGGGGATACGGTATTGTCCGGAGCTGGTAGGGAAGCTGTGCGGCATTGTGTGCTGAACTCCAGGAAACACTAATGTGAGCAGAGGGTCGGTTTAAAAGAAAAAAAAAAAAAAAAGAATCACTTTGTGCCCTGCCATTGAGCACATGTCCAGAGAAGGTTATGATGCAAGAGCAACTGGAGGAGATGGATCATCAGTCACTTTTATTACAATAGCTCCAATATTTAAAAAGGAGTAACAGAGATAACTTATTCAAATGCCGTCTGTTAATCTGTTTTTGATGGATAGCATAACTAATCTGAATCAAGGTCGCTAATATTTCCTTTGTTGAGTCTACAGATACTGCAATAGTACACTATATCAAACAATTATTAGGGACAGAAAATAGGTGGCCCCTAACCAAGTCCATTTCTCAGATGACCCCCAAATATTTGAACAACTGCCTGGAGTCTATGACAAGAGGGGATACGGTTTTTCTTTAAGAGAGGAAGGATCTTTTTAAACACGCTTGTTTCTTTTTTATTGAATCATGTCGCAGTCACAATTGAGACCGAAACCAGCACTGTAGTGTCCAGACTTTGACTTCTGTCCAGATGTCTTTTCCTGAGAGCCACTTTGGTCATATAAATTCTCATTCGGGTCAAAAAGTTGATAGACATTTTGAGATGGAGGAAATGATGAGGCTGTCATCCAAATGTTTTCTTGGCATTTGGGACAAATACAGTCTGATTCTGTAGTACTATTGGCCTGAATCTTCAATTTAGAAATTAAAGCGTAAAATTTGAGAATGGATATTAATTCTTTTTTGACAGATGATTATTAAAAAAAATAACAACACGAAAATAATAACAAATTATATATATATATATATATATATATATATATATATATATATATATACACACATACACACACACACGCATCTGTAATATATAAACATTATATGTAAAATGTAAAAATAAAAAATTATAAATATATATAAAACCAAATATTTATAATTTTTATTGAAATATGTTAAAACAAAGTAATACTTAAGTTTAAAGTTAATCATTAAAAATTGTATTTCCCATGTGAGTGCATGTCATAGCTGCATATATCACACATTTTAATTATAAATTCAATTGGGGAAACAGGATCGAATGGATTCATAAGAGTTTTCTAATAGGACACATTTAAGTTTGCACTTAAACCAGAACTATATAACGAAATCCGTGTTCTTTCCTAAACATTTGGCCATTTATTATTTCACAAAGCTTTTCCAGAACTGCGAATCAGCTTGCCAAATTTTTCACACCTGTTTTAATGCGTCCCTTCTGAATGTACTCAATATGTATGCAATATGCAGCATTACATTGAACTTGATTATGAAACTAGCGCCCACAAAATACTAAAGTCTCGTAAAGTAGCAACAGTGTTCTGGTTATCAGCGCTGAAAATAGCTGAATGCAAAGGCAGGTCGTTGCATCAAATTCAGCGTTGGCCTGCTTGTCTTTTAGTGTGTTTTTCCCATTAAGGTTTTCATACATTTCTGCTTATTGTATTTCATTTCGCTTCTCATTAAGCATTCCACTTTTACACGCTCATGTCAATGTAAATGCTGCATTTAAACTAATCTAATTCCCTTAAACCGAATCAATAGCAACGATGGGCCACCGTGGGGGACAATTCTGGCTCTCTGTAAGTTACACAACCTGAAAAACATTTTCAATACTCCCGTGAGAACAGGCTTGTGGGATGGGATGCACTGTTTGCTTTTCCTAAACTCGCAGTTCGTGTCATTGTATGAGAATGTGGGACCTGAATTATATATATGTATAGGAAATGGTGCTGCTATAATAGGAAAAGACTTTTTTGAAAAACAAATCTCACAACAGCACCAAATACAGTACATATAGTTGAAAGGATCAATTTTATCCCGGCATAAGAGCGTATCAGATGATGTTAAGTTGGTACAAAATTGAGAGAGAGGGGAACAAAGAGTAACTATTGCCATGTCAAAACAAAACATAACAAAAACCAGGGGAAAAGAAAATGATCTATTGCAGATGATATTTGGCAGGAAAATACCAGAATATCTCTGGAACGATTCTTCATCACCACAAGAGAACCCAAACCACTCTGGAGACGTAAAACAGTAAAGCTTGTTTGCTTTGCCACAATTCAATCCACCCGGGCAGGATTACTCCATTTCCTTCTATGAACTAGCCCTGCCTCCTGGTTTAAATCAAGGATAAGCAAATTAAGGGGCTTTGTCATTCTTTTTGTGAAGCCTGGAAAGGAAGATTAAAGAGACCTGGGCTTACACGGAGAGTCCCGACTCTCTGAGAGAAGGGGAAATGGATCAGCTGGAAATATTTATTCTCCGTTTGCTGAGCCGTTCGGATGCACCAATCACTGCCGGAGCGGTCCACCTACAGGACGTCCTGGTACTGAAGACGACAGATTTTAAATCAACTGAACAAGTTGGTGTGGAAGGGCCATGTGGCGATGCTTGTTGGGGATCGGTGTGGTTCTGTAGCAAAGCTGTTGAACATTTCTAAAAAAAAAAAAACAGCTCACCCAAAAATGAAAATTCTTTTATCATTTAATGACCTTCAAGTGAATTTATTAATAATAGCCACATTCTGACATATTCTCAGAATAAGTATTTGTGCTGTTGAGCTCCAAAATGACAAAAAAGCACCATCAGGGCACGTTCATACACAAAAGACACAAAGAAGCTGCAAGTTATACATTGAATAAAGTTGAAGTTTCTTATGAAACAATCATTTCCAGTATCCAACGCTGCGCCTCTGCAGTTGGACCCGATTTCTAAATGCAAAAATGCATCTCTGTAAACAGACCCTAAAAATATCACAAACGTCGTCCAAGTGACTCATGCACTACATTCTGAATCTTTCGAAGCAAACTGAAATTTTGTTATTGACTCCTATCAATGGCTGTTAATCGTTTCAACAAGGCTGAGACAATGAGTTGAACTTGAGATCCCGAGGATAGGATTTGTAAGCAAATCATTCAAGCGATTTGTTTAAAAGATCTGGCTCAAAAGAATGATTTGTTCAGAAATTGGACATCACCGTGAATCTCACGCCTTATTTTTTTAATAATGATCTACATTTTTGTATAAGGCTTCAGATTCATACTGACCATTTTATGACACTGTTATGGTGGTTATTTTGGAACAGGGTTTGTGTCCCAAATAAAGGAAGTCATAAAGGGTTGAAACAGTGAGTAAATGCTGACAGAATATTCATTTTTGGGTGAACTATTCCTTTAAGGTCAGGAATATCAGATCAAGTCACTTTGAGCATCAGAGTAAAATATGAGAGATTTGATGTTTCAATACACTGACTGAGGTGGTTAGAGGACTGAATAATATTACTGGTCCCTGGGCTGTTGAGGTAAACTGTCAAAATATTTCACTTGGTAACCCCCAGGAATCATGCAAGCAGAGAACGAACCTACAGCCGGCTTTTCTTATAAGGGGTCCTGCTTTGGCTCCTCCATTCACCATAAAGCAAACTCTTGGGAGGCATCAGGAGCCAAGTTGGGGCCTAAAGAATCCAAATAGATCTCAAACTAAGAGAATAGCAGCTTTACAGGTAAAACACTATTCCAGAGTCCTGCTGATGCCGTCTGGAAAATAAAAGGGCTAATGTTGAGGTCCATTCATACGGAAAAAGCTCAAATATGCATAATTTTCCAGCCTTAAATGAGGGTTAGTCCGAGCTTCGTTAACATTCACAGTTTTGTGGTTCTACAAGGTCCCAGGTCATTGCTGACAGGACCATATTTGACCCGTGCTAGTACAGGCATTTCCTGCTATAATAAAAATACAGTTTCTCTACAGACAGAAATCAAATCACAGGTAACATGTTCTGTATGTAAAACATTTCACTGAAAACCTACATGAATAACATGAGATTAATATACAATGGGAAATAAATACTAGGCAAATGTTTGTAAATATTTTAAATATTTTATAGACAATCAACATTGTAATTTGTTTTTAACTGTATTAAATGAATACAGCAATACATAGAAGTAAAAAATGTTACATTAGAAATTATAACTGCAAATGTGTTTATAACAACGTGATTAAAGTGTTTCAATCATTTGAAGTCTAAATCATTCTCTGGGTAGTTTGTAATATGATTTTTTTTTTTATAAATCTTTAATCTGATGTTACTGAATATCAATAATAATAATAATCTCAATTTAGTATGAAGAGGACAATATCCTTTATGCCAGGTCATCATATAAATAATAAATTACAAAATAAATAATTGACACTTGGTCCTGCTCTGCACATTTGTGTTATCTGCCAACAATCATCACGAACAGACAAATAACAACGTCCTTGATAGAAATTAGAGACTCTTCAAGTAAACTAAAGCAATACACCACATAGTTGAGGGACAAAATACATTTGCTTACACATATTTGAGAATCAAAACGTGAGATATTTTACCATCAGGATATTTGAAAAATTTAATTCCACCAATATATCAGTCATAGTCATCAGTCAAGTGTTTTGTGCCTTGAAAAAAAAGGTAATGCATCCTAAAATACCGGTCGCAAAAAAAAAAAAAACCTCACACAGGGGGCTCAGTTAGAATATTTGGCTGGTACACGTTAAAAAGGAATAAAATGTAATCAGAGCGTCCTCAAGTCGTCAAAGATCCACTCTGCTGTCATGTTAGCCATTTCCTCCCCTGCATCCAGGACAAATGCATGCCGGATACCCTTCTCACACAGACGAATGTCCCCTTCAGGGAAGTCTTGTCTGATATCATGGTAATACTGCACAGGGCACCAGTGATCCGTGGCTCCATAGTAAAAAATAAGCTGTCAGAAGAAAACAAAATCAGCAGAGCCGATTAAGACATTAACATGATTTAGTTTTGTTCTCATACTGTAAGTGGGATTCACCACTATAACCATGTATCATACAGAGAGCAGAACTAAAACAATAAATACATCGTAAGGCTTTTCTGTTCGTCTGACAGCCACTTTAGCGAGAGCTAGTACCTGTATGTCACTGCTTGATAAAAAGCTCACTTTTCATTTTTAAGGCACAATCTGTGATGTTAAAATAACAAAAGTAGCAGCCCTCCCATTTGATTTACATAGGAACTTAGACCACCGCAGGAGTCTGCAATACGCTGCCCCTTCATATTCCTCAGCACACCTCAAGATGTCAGAAGTAACTACAAGTATCAAATTTATAAATTACATCATAACCTGAAGCTATTTTTTCTTTGTCTAAAGGAGTTGAAACTATGCATGTCGATTAAAACATTTACTGAAATGAATTACATTATACACCAATCATTTTTGTTGAGAAGAGCCCTAATATAAAAGACAGTTTGTTTAATTAATTTCTTTATATACACATAATACTTTATATGTCACCCGTGACCAAAAAAACTGTCGTAAAAGTCAATTTATCAAAACTGAATAAATAAGCTTTCTATTCATGCATAGTTTGGATGTGATTTTGAAAGTCTCCAATCTGAGGGTGCTTAAAAAAAAAAGCATTTAAAGTTGTCCAAATGTCCAAAAGTCCTTAGCAATGTATATTACTAATCAAAATGGAGTTTTAATATATTTATGGTAGGAAATTTATAAAATAACTTCATGAAACATAGTCTTTACCTAATATCTAAATGATTTTTGGCTATTACTGCAAATATTCCCATGCTACTTATGACTGCTTTTGTGTTCCAGGGACAAATATTATTTATATCATTTAAGGCAATAAACTGACAGCTCTAGTCAAGATATAATCAGTTACATCTTTGGCAGATGAAATTCATCACGTGCCATAAATCCATAAAGCAGAATAACTTAATAAATCATATAGAAAGCCCCTAACAAAGGCGAGGCACACTGAGAACTTCACAGAGGATCCAAATGGGAAAACAATCAAGATTGTGTTTCAATAAACCAAAATTTAAGAAAGATTGACATTAAATCCACTACATTCAGCGCGTCCCCTCGGACACCAGTGTGGACACTTGAAGGGTATTTCCTTCAGTCAGGCTGCCGTAACCTCGGCCAAACGGTGCCAATAACATCAATGCGAAAGGAAAAACCACCCGTGCAGATTTCTAAAGGCTATTTATTGGTGAGACCTCGAGAGCCGTACACAATAGAAAGATCAAATTCTCTTGTCAACTGCTTTGCATGATTTCTCTGACAAACTGCATAATGTTTGGCCTTTGCCGACTGTACCAGTTAATCGTGATGGGTTCTACATCTGTCGGCCTGATCGATTTCACCACAGCCCATAAATCTAATAGAGGAGTCAGATGCATGTGGTTTAAGACTGAGCGGGGTTTAAACATATGACCTCCTGTCTTCACCTTCAGCTTTTTCGGAAGAAAATTATTCTAGCATCGCTATTGGCAAGCAAGACGGACCGCGAAGCCGATACCAAAGAACGCCACATACTCTGACACCCATGCAGACAATGGTTGTCAGAGAAATGGAAGGGCTCCCGTCCTCCGTGGAGTTATGGGTAGGATCAGATCAGACCGGGAAAAATGCGACCGGTTTCCAGGCTCAAAGGATTTTCTGAAGCTTTGACGAGGAATTTCTTCGAGTCGAGGTGCTATGTGTAACATAAGACGCAGGTCTCGAGTATGCGACTCTTAAGAGCAGTGAAGATATCACCTATTTAACTGATGACAGATACAGACCATCAGCAGCCCCGTCATCGTCTCTCTCCAAATGTACCCAGTCTCTGCTTTGCATCACACCACGGTATTGAAAGGTGCATATAGTTCATCCACCCGCGCATCCGCTGAGAAAACGGAAGGGTAGGAGAAACGTGCTTTTAAATTTGATACCGTCTGATTGGTGATCGGTTCTCTGAGGGCGAGTCAGCGTGGGCTTCATCTGCGTTTAACATGTTTAGAGGTTTAGAGGTTTCTCTTTGATCAGCGGCATTAATATGTAGGAAATTAAGAAAAGCTGCGTCATCTCATTGTTTCAGTAAAAACAAATACCCACGCACGGGGAACAGCGCTGCTGGCAAGTTACTTCTGTGATTTGTTGAATTTATTATAGTCATCTTGTTCATTTTGGACAAAAATATGAACAAAAACCTCTACTTTTAAATGTAAAACTAAATTTGCAATCACAGTTAATGAGATTGTTTTAGGGATACACAACATATCTGTAGCATACGGATTATCACATATTATTTGAGTTTTTGGTCACACTTCATATTGTACTGAAAAACACTTCTGCTGCTATTAAGGGTGGTTTAAAGTGGAATTATAGATGTAATTACAGAAATGAATTACACAATATGTAACTACTATGTACTTATGTTTTAATTAAGTATAAAGTGGGATAAAGTTTATTTTTTGATTTTTTTTCATTAATAACAGTAAACATTCCATATGTAATTGTGCACTCCTCTATTTTACGTTTAGATTACCACTGAACGCTCACTTTAAGATCGTTTTTTAAAAACAAATAAAAAACATTTTCCTACTGTACATTATGATACAAATTCACTTGCAGCATTTTAAACGATGACGTTTAGTCTTGTAATTGTTTTTATTCAGACAAAATAAATAAAGCTGTACTATTGGCCAATATGAACTACAGAACCACACTTACATTATAGCGATTGTCTAATGCAACATCTCACGTAATGCACCGAAGTATACACAGATGTTCTTGCATTAGACACAAATCAGTTCAAGACTGTTTGGAGTTTGTTTAAAATCAACTGATAAATTTTGACAGTTATTTCTCTACTGTCAACAACATTTCAAATAATCTTTCTTCCTTCCTACGTGAAGAAACCGGTTTACTTTAAAATATATCTTCAAAATATTAATAGAACTGTTTGTTATTACAAACGAAGGCTAATTTAGAATTAGTGCTTACTCGTGTTTGCCGTTCAAATGTTGTGTGATCGTTACCTTGCTGAGGTGCTGACGTACAGTTGCGTTGTCCCTTTCTACAACCAGTCTCATTTCTTGGCTTCCCATGTACATACCGTTGGCTGCGGAGACAACAACAGAGACAAACATGTAGATTAGCATGCTACAAAACTGTAATAAATCAGGTAGTGCAAACATAACTTAGTAAACATTTGCGTAACACATCGGCCTCTGCGGGTTTACTAAACACGAAGGGTATCAAAATTAAACACACATCCAGAATCGCTGCTGCAACCTCAAAGGCCAACGCTCGTACAAACACGGAAACAGCAACCAGATCGTGAGGATTACATCTGTTCCCATTCACATTTACTGGATGTACACTCCTACTAACAGTGTAATGGTGTGCGATGATGTCATTGTTTTTACGTTTAGATTCTGTGTGCTGAAATGACGCGTGTCGTTTGTGAATATTTCATACTGTGTGTCCCCAGTTCATTAAAACATTAGTTGCCGAATACGCATGTATAGTATATTACAAGTCATGTGACACAGCAGCCACAATAGTACAGTATAAATCATATAGGCTTATGCATTTATTTATTTTTTTTCATCACATATCGAAATATTCCCAAGCATTTTAATATCATGAAATATCTTGAATCTCTGAGTGAGTAAATGCATTTTGTATTTGCATTATTTAATCTATAATAGGTGATGGGAAATGTAGTCAAATATAAAACAAAGACACCGATATCAAGTACCTCTGCTTCAAAAGATCAAACTTTTTAGAATTGGTAAAAGTTAGTAGCATTGCTACTTTTATTTAGTTAAATAGAAGTGCTCCACGCTCTGAAGTCTGAACATCACAGAGGACTTTCACACACACATATTCCTGCACAAAATCTTAAGATTCATGAGCACAAGCTGCTTGACCTTAATGACCTTGGCAGCTATTCAGAGAGACTGATCCTGATCTCGTGCAGACTAAACGTTTGGCCAAGAGATGTGTTAATATCCTTTCTCATCAGGACATTCCTCACTGTGATGATCGTTCAGCCTCAGACTGTGGAGGAAGTGTGTACATATATATGTGTGTGTGTGCGTGGGTACATGAAGAAAGCATGTGTGTGCTGTGTGTGTGTGTATATAAGGGAAAACCTCCTCAAATGACTTGCTTCCACTGAGTGAAGAGGAAGTGTGGGTATGATCACACATCCGCACGGCTCTAATGCTATAATATTAATCATGGCCTGTGCACTATATCATCCAGCACTGTTAACACATTTCACAAGACTGAGAGCTGCATGCTAAAAAGAGCGAATGAAAGGAGAGTAATTAATAAGATCCCTTTCTCAACGCAGAAATACATGAAAAAAAAGTTTTAAGTAATTTAAACTTGCGCCATGTTCCATTAGAAACGTCATTTTTAAATGTTTGCACCTTCAGAGTTTAATTCAGCGCTATATTTTACAGAGGAAATGATTTTTGTAAATGGGGAAAACTGAATAAAAAGCCTCTGTGCAGAAAACTAAGGGGTTTTCCCACATTTCATTAGTAGTGAATATGCCTACTAAATATCTTACAAGAAACACAGTGCATTAAATGACTATTAAGTCGAAACCCAAAGTATTCATAAAAGAATGAAAACTCCCAGATCACGTACCGTTTCTGCCAAAACTTTACTGTCCCATGAGGCATTGAAATGCTGAACAACAGTGACACAGCTGATGTCACAGGTCAAATACACGCATAAACAACATACTTTATTATTGCTGAAGAAGTTAAATGAAAGCAGAGTACTGTATGATTTCGAATGAGGTGAGCTGCTGCTACATTGTTAACAAAAAAAAAAATCCCATATAGAGGGAACAAGCCATATCTGTAGACTAGAATATCAAAGCTTGAAGTGTGTGCCAGTCATATTTTAAAGAACTGAGCGAGAGAGACTCGTGGCAGAATGTGTCCTTTATTCCCAGCATCAGAGAGGTTTTAAGAGTCACTTACTTGTTTGGGTTGGCTGCTGTTTGCGTCTAAATAAATGTTAAAGGTACACGTAAGCTTTCCTTTGCATTTTGATGTGTGCTAAAGGGAGACATAAGTCATTTGAGATGAGGCGCAAACAAATATTTGCCATAGAACACAATGAACTCATTGAACACTCGCTAAGATATCTAATTATATTACACTAAACACATCACAAACAACATCTCCACCCACTGGGGTAAACTGGATCAGAGGATGTTTAAACTAGAGGGTTTACAGAAAAATAAAGTTCAGTGTGTTTCGATTACTTTACCTGCGATTCAAATACAAGAAGCTTTGACTGTAGGCAAATATTCAGGTAGGCTTGTTGCAGTTATTCAACCACATCATGCTAATCTGTGGCGACTACAAATTACTGTATAGTTTAAATCTCAGTTGCATATCATATATTTAAATAAGAACGTATTTCTGATGGTTTAAGAATGAACCTAATTATTTAAATTCTTAAACTCAAAAGGTATTTATTCATTTGGTGGGACTTTAGAATACCAATTCTTATTATTAACTAGTTGCTAATTAGCATGGCTATTAATAACATATTGGCTGTTTATTAGTACTCAAAGCATTTACTCTACATGACCATATTATATATCCCTAATCCTGCCAAATTCCTAAACCTAACAACTATACTACCCAATACACGAATAACAATTAATAAGAAGCAAAGTTTTTTATTGAGGAAAAAGTCATGGTTAAAGGCTTAAATGTGACCATTTACGTATAATGAAGACTGGATGGTTGAAAATACATAATATAAGAGAGAAAAATTGCATATTATTTGTGAGAAAGAAGAAAAATGTAGAAATGCAAAAACTGCAAATAGAGAGTGGAATTAAGCCAATTTAAACATTACTAAGAAATTACATTAATATTTAGAATTCTATAATAATTAAGAAATGAATAATATTAGAATAATATTATTTCTCATTGCCAAGAGACTTTTTTTTTTTGCCTCATATTCAATTTCATAAATGTTACAGCCCTGTTTTTTGTTTCTTTTTTTTAATGAGGGTTCCACTGCAATATATTTGGAGTCGATCATTTAAATTACATTGTTCTATAAATGTAAGCCTTTATGCAGGTAATGCAAACGGTAGGACTACATAGGAGGAAAATCCCATGAATGAGGAGAAGGTAGGGAAAAAAGAGGGAGACGGGTGTGCCAGTCTTGGGGCAGTGATCTGCGAGACATCCCCTGTTCTATCTCACTTATCTCCAGGGGGGTATCGGGCTGGGGGGTTTGGCAGGGCACAGCATTCCAGTCAATTTTACACATCCTCACACATGCACCTAGTTAACAACTGACTGGAGAGGTAGAAACCAGGCATATGTGCGCAAAAAACACAGACACAAACAGATAAACACGTGGCGATATTTCATTGTCTCCTGTGAGCGTCCTGCCATGAGTGCCTCCATGTGGCAAGACACAAAAACTAAATGGCTATTTGAACATAACATGTTCAAAGTGGACTTTTTACATCAAGATTTTCATTTAATATTAGCGTTTAGTGCATTTCCATTACGATTGCCATGTCAACTAACCATACGTACAGTGAAATAGCAGATTATAATTAATAACTTAGCCAAATGTTCAACCGTTATTTAAGGTAAACATCTAATCTTCATAGTTTTATACAAGAAAATCAACTATAAAGCACTGCAGTTATTCAAGGAGCAGAAGGAGCCTCGCAAACAAACAAAAGCTTTTAAATGTTTCATCCTGTTCAGTTCAAGATACAGATGGGAACAAACTGTTTTCTTCTTCCAATGTGCCTAATGTGCCTCTTTACTCCTTGCATTTGCTTTAAATTGCATCCCGTTGATATTTATTTTACAAAACACACTCCTTTATTGCTTCTAAAACCATCTATTTACTTCTTTCCACCAGTCACATTGCATTAGTAACACAAACTAGATCATTTCAAGTTCATGACGGCACAATTGTCTGAAGTCCACAGACACAGAAAGTAGAGCGTATTATCCACTTTCTCCGCAGAATCAGAAATGTGCTTCTCTTTATTCTATTAGCCTTTAAAAGAGCTAAGCGAATGTGACAATTATATTCTCCCTTACAATTCAATAACACATGCCGTAATAGAAAGCCACATCAACCGAAATGCAATACAGGTTTTAATTTCCGTTACTTTAAAAAGAGCACGAGGTGGGTGGCCACGATCCATTGCAACTAAAGCAAAGTTACACCGAGCAGAAATTTAGTTACATTAAACACATAACAAATCTTGCATTATCATCCGTCATCACTTTTTAATTCATTCCCCTAATGAACAGGATATTCCTATTGGGTCCTTTGGGGTGTCTTGTGTTTTCTTTTTTCATGATATATCACACCTGATGACCAAGTTGTGAAATTAACTATAACTACCGTACTAACTACTGCTATAGAAAGCACAATTTCAGCATGGCTCTATTATTAGGGAAGGTCAACCGTTCAGCCATATATCAAAAACCACAACGAGAAAATGACTGTTGTTACGTACTGGATGAGAGAAAAAAATCCACATTTTTAGGGGATTTTTACTGCCCTCTGGGCTAACACAAGAGTTGCAGATGTGGTTTTTGGATCTCGAGTAAAATAATAATATAAAAATAATATAAATGACTAGCCCATGGACACAATGTCATAAAATGACAAACCTTTAATATCAGGCAGCACAGCGCTCTATGAAGTGTGGAAAATCAGGAATCTATGTATTCAGCTTTGACATGATCAAATCCTGACACTCCATTGTATTATATAATGATTTTCAAATGGAGTAAATGATGTATGTCACAATCCTCAGTCCTTCAAGCATTCAATAGATAATGAAATCAAACATTGTGTTCTCTTGATATCTATGATTATAAATGACAATAACACAACCTTTAGTTCTTCATGCAATTTCAGGATAATCAAAATGAACTAAACAGAACGCAATTTAACTCTAAACAAGTGTACATAAAACTGGATATTTCCATTTTAAAAGAGGTCTTATCATGTGGATCAGCTTATTTTAAGATTTAAAAGATGATCCTGCTTGTTTTTGTACATCTGTCACGGTTAGTAAGATGCCTGTCACCACATCGAGCACTGCATCTTTCTATTGTGTCCTGCTCCATCTAATGGTGATGTGCAGGCAAATACTAGCACATTAACTTTGTAGAAACGGTGTGTACATTTTATTTAAGAATACTTCTTGGTGTGGTTGGCGAATGATGCCCTATTTTTGTTTGTCTGTAAATGCTTAAGGTTATAAAATAAGAACATCTGCAAGGAAATAAACGGTTCAGCATTTTGAGCATTAAGAGCATTATGGTTATCATATCTGACCTCATAAATGTCATATGGCTACTGCCAAAGTGCTTCTAGGAACATTTCACCCCAAAAAATAAACATATCCTGCCATTAACTCATCTTTATGCCATTCCAAACCTGTAGTTTTGAGCAACAAAAACTACAGGAAGAAACAATTGACCAACAGCCAAGAGGTATAGTGTTTTACTCAGTTAGAATTCTACCAATATAAAAGGTTTCCAAGCAGAAACAGGTGGCCGGAGGAGGAAGCGAATATGACTCAAAAGTAAGGTGGCAGATAAGAAGTTCAGGAGTTTAGCCTCTAGGTTCCAAAATCAGGTCAACGTTAACTTTGTTCCGCTCTAACAGGAAAGGAAGCCACTTGCCGCTACGCTCTGTTTTCCCGCTTTCCCAGGTGAGTCAAATTATGATCGGAACAGCAAAAAGAACTAAAGACACAGGAGTAATTGGCGTCTCTGAAGATGGTGGGTCAAATCTCTGGGTTCTCATAAATTAGGCCAACAGAAGCCTGGATAGAAAAGTGCAAGAGTGTTCAATCATAAAAAAAACATGTCATGAGAACTGGCATAAGTGCTTAGGTGAGTGAAAACAGAAGCTGTGTGGAGTGTTGCAGTCTACTGTAAGAATAAAGCGTATTAGAGACTGTTACATAGCCGCTTTCCCTACGGGTTTGCAAGCAGGCACGCCTCATTGACGTTTATGCTCCTAGATGCAGAACCTTGATGTCTGCATGACAGACATTGTATGCATGCTCCACATGCAGTTAACATTGTATCAACATGCTCCACATGAGGATGGATTCAGTCAGAGGTCGGGTGGCTCTCCGGGTGCCCTGAGACGAGGGTCTCCAAGGGAGGTCTTGGCCCCTGAGCCCTTTCCAGTCCAGGAAAGGGATGGTCACAGGACTCCTGGGCCCAGTTTCTCAAAATATCAACATTCTCAGTTTCAAGGAAAGGGATTTCTGAGCAAATAAATCCTTAAATGTGCCCAGGAAGTTCTAGCTAATAGCAACATGCTTTCTTAATTAAGTCTGTCAACTCGCCATTAATTACGGATGTAATACAAGACAGAGAGTCGGAGCAGCTTTTCGTACGCAGTCACGGGCCAGCACTCAATGGTACAAAACGCACGCATGCACATGTGTACATTCAGGACCACCTGGCCTTTTCAATGAATAACAAGAGATTCAACTTCCTCGCAGCAAAGTATTTCAACATTTGTTGGTATTTAATAAGGAACAGGGAAAAAAGTTGAACATTTGAACATTTTGTTCAGATGAAAAAAAAAAAAAAAAACTAAATCCATTCCAATTGACACTACATGAGAAGTGCTAATGATTAAAAGCATGCTTACAAGCGCTGTCAGGAGCAAACCTCCAACTCCCTCCGCAACACAGGGAGAGAAAAAGAGAAAAGAACCTAAAGGTAGAACTGACAGCATGAAAAAAGCAGAAAAGAAGGGCGAGAGAACTGGTTCTTCAGAGCGACTAGAGAGTGGAGCTCACACTAATGCCTCTGGGCTCTACTGAGGCCTCTTTGGCAGAGACTCTCCGGCCATCACAACATCCATCACTCTCCTCCCAAGACAGACAGGGAAAACACTCAGCCTTTCACCTAGAGAGAGACTACGTTAGCAGTCCGTTCGCTCGCAGGAGAGGCCTCTTAATTACTCCTACTCACAACACTTCATCTGCACCATTAGTTCATGCACCGAAAGCCCTGGAGATTAAATATGAGTTATGATAAATAAAACTTTATTCAAAACAATGTGAGACAATGCTCTCTTGGCTGCCACTCAAATATTATTTGCATTTTCCCCCTCTTCAACCTCGACTTTTTTATCTGAACTAAATCGGCCGAAGTGGTGATCTTTGAAGTGGTGATATACTTCTTATCGTCTGATAAAAAGAGAGAGAACCGCATCCGAGCAGTCGGGTTTGGAGGGATGCCAGCATGTGAACTTTTGAAAGGTTTCAGCACCTCATTGAAACGGGGATTAGATCTTTGGAGCAGAGTCCAAACTGGAAATGGAGAAGTGAGGGGACATCGCTGAGGTGAACAGAAAGGCTGCTTGAGGGTTACACTTTAGCGCAATATTAACGTTACTGCTCTACATTATCACATGCTGTAATGCATCCTGACAACAAGAAATCATCACCATTGCCAGCTGATATTTCTGGGCCAAAAAACCCATTATAATTAGTCTTTTGTCATTTGTCTGACACAAGAGACAACACACTTATAACAGGAATAGTTCTGCATATAAAGTGGCTCGCTCAAGGTCAAAATGATGAGATTAAGGCCAAAACAGTAACTTGTGTACTTTTTTCAACCTTTTACTTTGGTGACTGAGAGGGCCAAAATCTTAAATGGTTTAAAGTGCTAAAATAAATGTGTAAAATGTGTTTAAACAAATGTATTTATTTAATAAAAAACAATATAAAAAATAAACAACAGTTATTTATTGCATCAGACAATAATATTTCTAACCATGTAGATAAAAACGGTTTTAAATCATTTGAACTTCTACATGTATTTTATTTTGATTCTCTCAGTATTTCATTTTAATAAGAAATTCTGAGCAAATATTGATTTAAGTAAGTGTTTGTTTAAATTTACTTGTGTAAACTGTGCACAAGTCAAATATTAGTGCACAAACTGTATGAATTAAAAAAAAAAAAGAATATTTGATTCATTTAAATTCAGCAATTTTTGTATACATCTGACCTTATTAGCTATAATTAGCTATCATGTGTATAAATTGTGCGTGTGTGAGAATATGTAAATATTTATACACACACACACACACACACACACACACACACACACACACACACACACACACAAATATATATAAATAAATTAATGAGTGAATTAATTCATTACTAATTAACTATTGGGGGAAAAAGCATATTGGTTGTTCTATTGAAAGAACAAGGTAAAAATGTTTACTCACCTGCACAATCTACATTGATCAGGCTGACGGTGGCTGGGATGATGGAGGTGTCCAGTGCATATAAATTCCTCAGAGCCAGATGCACTATGCTGACCTTCAGCTTCTCTGGAAGGAGGGAGAGCAAAAAGATGGGCAAATAGAAGGCGTACCGCAGCCGGCAGAGCACAGGGGTCATGACCTTCCCTTGAGGGCTACAGGCCATGCGCTCAATCGTAGGGAAGAGCATCACTGCCTTCACAACCTGAGGATGACAAGTTCAGATGGATTTTAGAGACGAATATTGGTCTGGAAAACTCTGCTTTCTCTAGTACCATCTACTTTTGGTCAAAATAGTTGACACTTTGGTTAAGTAACCGACACCGAGCAATATGTGACTTACTGAAATGCAATGCATAATACAGCACTGTGAGCAGTTTTAATAATAACAAATGACATCCCTTAATTTCAATGCTTAAGAGTTATCAAACTATGAAAAATGACATATCTGCGTTCTCACTATATTATGAAATCGATAGGAGAGACAAGGGAAGGAGGGAACAGAGAGGAGAGAGAGAGACTTCCAGAAACAGGAAACACCTGCCTCTGTTTGGCCATTGAGTAGAAGGCAGCTAGACTCATTCAGTGAGTAAGACAGAGTGGATGTGCTTCATCTGTCTCTGCAATCCTTTGCAGTTGCAGCCAAGTATTTTTCAATGAAACAAAACAGTGCAATATCTTCAATTCTCTTGTGTAAAATATGTGATAGCCAGCACAATTCTTTGTCAGCAGTGCCAAATGCAATCTATTCAGCTTCAAACCACTAAACTTCAAACTCAGCTAGTTCTGCAATCCTGAAAGAGTGCTGGTTTCATCACGCCCCGGCAACAGGCGAACAGGCAAAGTTCTGCTGCCGCTGAATTTATCATCCGAATGGGCCTTGAGGAACAGAAAAACATATATTGCCGACAGTGGAAAAGATATCAAACCCCAAATGGATGAGAGATTTACAATCCAGAGTCCCTCTGTCGTAACAATTACAATACAAAACATCAAATGGAGAATAAATTTGTTGCTCTTCAATATACAAAGCACTCAACTATACATTTTCTGGAGTAAGTGTGAATGGTGCTTTAGGTGTTTTCAGTCTTTAAATGCAGTCTCATATTTTCGGAACAATTGTTAGCACATTTCTATATGTTTGCTGCTGCGTTATAAGCAGCTGTTAGCACATTACAATGCAGTTGATAGTGTGTTTAAAGCTGCTAGCATCTTACTGTTTGGGTTGCTAATGAGTTCTAAGCGGCCAGATTCACTTACTTTTCCACATCTCACTTTACCTTGTGCACAGCTGTGTCCTCACAGCTTTCAGAAGTGTGGATCTGTCCGAAAACCCTCGCTTGCAGTCTTGCTCACATGAAAGAGCATGCACACAACAGTGCGAAAGAATGTCTTAAAAAACGCCAAAGCTGAGGAACATGGATGGCCAAAGTATACCTTAGGCTTAATCAGTTCTTAACTCGTTACTGTGCGTCTTCTAAGGTTTTCCAAATGACCCTTTGCAAAGATGTTTGTTGCTGCAAAGTTTCTAAGGTGTTTTTTAGGTAATTTTCATTGTGCGACTATGCAATTCCTTAAGTGTTCAAAACCAGTTGTACTCAACCCTGTTGGTATGGTGTTCTAATTGGATGGTAACACATTACTATGCAGATCCTAAGTATAAGTGAAAAGTAATAGTTATAATGATAATGGATGCTAATAAACCTACACAGACCCACCTAGTCCACATACCGCTCTATGAAGCATTCAACCCTTTCACATAATACTTTTCATCTGTTTTTGCACTGCTCATCCTGATGCCCATCAGTTGTCAGACAAAGAGAGAGAGTGGATAAGAGGCAGTGAAAGAGAGGGAAAGGTGAAGAAGAGGGAGTGTGTGCAGAGCAGGTGATCTTTGATGTGCAAGTAGTGCTTTTGACAAGAAGCAGTTCCTCTTCCTGGAGGTCACAAGAATGGTAACAGAGAACACAGAACAATCTGACAGAGTCTTTGGGAGTGGCTCTTTAATCAGAGAGACAGACGGCCAGTCACACACACACAAACACACGCACAAGCTTCTACTTCTAGAGGGTTCCTTCTCTGGTACTGCTGAGGTCAGGAAGGGGGAAGGAGTTCTCTGCATCTGGAGAAGGGGCGAAGAGAGTTTAAACGTCACAATCTGACTTCCACGGATCTGAGATGTGAGGGTGCGATCTGATAGTGGAGGAATGTTAATGATGCACAGATCTACTGGAGCTTCAGACAGCATGATGGATCATACGGCAGTCCAGACCACATCTCTTTCAACTCAACCACTTACAGTGAGTATCTCAATGGGAATGTATTGCAAGGGCCGCCTCCTTTCGAGCGTAGTCTTGTGGCCAGACTCCAGAGTAAAACAGGAACGATAGAGGAGTGGTGACATAATGAACACTGCTGGAAGACCCAACTGAAGCTGACAGTGGCCCATCACTGCTAAACGTATAGGTTAAGTGCCTCTTGGGGAAAAGAAGAACAGTCAGCTCCATGTGGTGGGTAAGATGACCAAAATCCTATATAATGTTATTATATTCCATTGTAATGATATATATCATTATATAGTTACTTTTGCTTTAAATAAAGTCTTTAGGACATTAACATTTCGACAATATGTTTTTGTGACCACATAGCAAAGCAAAGTCATTTGAGCATGTAACGCCATATGGTCCACAATCTCTACCGGTTGACAAATATCTATTGTTTAATTGTGTCTACTGGTATGAACGTCCAACCCTAGGAAATTCTATGTCACTTTCATTTCTGGTCAAACCAGGATGCCAGGCCACCCTTACTCTCCAGCAGATCAAAGGAAACCGCTGCCCCTTGCATCCTAGAACACGCAATAACAAAAAAAAAAAAAGTCGCTATAAGTGTTTTCTCAACAGTGTGACTGCATGTATAGTGGGCTGGACGGTCTGTGGTCACGTCTGGGAGCTTTAAAATCTGGAGATGTTGGTAATCTGAGCCAATGCTATGTGCTGTAATGTTTATGCTTGTGTTTGGCTCATGCTGTGACTGTAACAATGTTTTATTTGAGTGAAGTATGAAATCATACCAATACTTCAGGACTGTCGGTGTGACCTCTGCTCCTCGAATGGAGGCCCACCCAGAACGCTGCGACACACACTCGCCCACAAGTTAACCTACACACCCAAATCCTCATGTCCTGGACAAGAAAGACACATTGTAGTGTCAGGGGAACTTGATTGTGCCATCAGTCCACTGAAGAGAATGACAGGACTTGTTAAGCATTTTTCCTACGCATCTCCAAGAATCCCAACGGCTTTCCAACAGCATGCATCTCGCACAGATTAGAACATAAGTCATACATACTTAGAACAACATGAGGGTGAGGAACAGAATTTATTTTTGAGATGACTTATCCTTTTAATCTACTTTTGATAGCAATCAGAGTAGTTCACCATCATAAGAAACTTTATCTGTTAATAATAAAAGGCAAAGCAACATTTCAGCCAACAGCTGTTTAACCAAACTATACATCTGTGCAGAAAAATGTAGGAAATGACATCATCTTCCCAGGGCACATGGCAGGAGGAGGCATAAAGCATTTTCCTCCTAACCTAAAAGTCACCTCAAGCTGAGGTGTCAGGTGGAAAAAGGTCCTTTCTGCGGCCTCACATCTGAGCGACAAATCAATTTCTTTCTTTAAACTGTCTATTCTACAATTGGCACATATACTGTGTCACTTTCTTACGACAAGCAAGTACTTCAAAGGCAACAGAGAAGACTTGTTAACTGGATTCATGTCAGAGACATACAACTGAGCACCTCCATATGAAGTCAGTCAAATTCTTTCTCTAGTTTTAGGGAGGTTTTCCAACCTACCTCATGCTGCTCCCGGTCTGAGGCTGAAATCTGCAAACATTCTCCTCCAGAAATGCACTAAAGAAACCCCTACCATCATTTAAACTGACTGGTCTCTTCCATTCCAAAATAAATATCTAGAGTCCATAGTAACAGTTTCTGATTATCACACATCATATGTTACCAGGCATAATCGCCAGGTTGGCTTCCTGGCAGCCTGCGATCTGGGACGAAAAAGGAAATCTTTTTCTCCTTTGTGCATGTTTGCTCTGAGCCATGCCATATCTGTCTACATCGTACAGGGATTTAACTAGCCATAATTTGAAAAGAACTGATTCAGACAAGTATACAAAAAGGTCTACATGGTTGGCAATGTTTTAATGACCTGGAATGAAACATTTTTCACAGATTATCAAAGGGGACCTTAAAATCGATGAGTGAGATTGAGATTGGGACCGGCTTTTCGACTGAAGTTCTTGAACTAAATCCCTAAAAGTGGTTTGGACGTGGATTGTCTCCAAAAGTATCAGAACATATTTTTATCGCACTGCAGAAAGTGGTACATAACTGCACTGGCCCCATTAATGAAGCTAAAATCCATGTCTCTTTGCCAGGAGGAAAACATGCCCCTCTAGTTAGAGGAAATACTTAAAAGAAAAAAAAAGATTTCTGGGTAGAGAAAATGCTTAAAAATAAAAATGACAAAGAGCACATCTTAGAGCAGGAAAACCCCAGAGGGAGAAAGAAAATCAAGGTTCTTTTTCATGTTATTTAATCTCCTGACCTTTTAGACAGCAAGGAAAGGGAACAGAAGTGTCTTATGCTGCTGACTGGCAGTGTCTTGCTTTGCTTTTGCACATTACATACTTTCATGCAATGACCATGTTTTGGCGTCATGTCCTTTAATGGCAAAGTTGCAAATAGCTGAGGTGGTCTGCGGAGATTATGCAGACAGCGGTACTGTAGCCGTTATTCATACTGTTTTAAGAAGAAAATCAGACAGAATCAGTAGATAGTCTCTAGGGAAAGCACTGAAACAGGAAAGATGTTGTGGGTCAATGAATTGGGGTATTTTTTCAATTCACTGTCAGTGTTCAATGAGAAATACCTTGCTAAGCAAATATCGGTTATTTAATGCAATTTTGATTTGCAAATTGTAAACGTTAATTTTATTCTCTGATTGAATGTGCTGAAATTTGCCTCCAAATCAGATTTCATGCTGATTTAATGTAATTAATTGCATTTAATGTTAAATTAAAAATGTATTTTAGACACTGGTGTCCTGAGTTCGAATCCCATCTTAAGGACCTTCCCCTTCCTTGGAAATTAATGCTAATTCGTATAATAAATGTTCACAAACAGTTCCATGGACTTTCCCTTCCAGTTGCTTTTACCTTTAGCTCTGGGTCTCTCTTCATCATCTCCAAGATGATGTAGCAACCGATGGAGTGACCAATCAGCAGCAGGTTTGTGTCCCGAGGCACATGCTTTCGAAGGAAGGCCATCTTGTGTTCAATCTGCCCGTTTAGCCCAAAAACATCTTCCTTCTCAGTCACAGATGCATCTAGAAAAAGAGGGAAAAACTGCATAAAGCTCATACACCAAACCAACGTACATCATCACATGGTGGCCAGGACCGTTGCCAGTACTTTCATCATGACCTAGAACTAATAAATACAGCAAATAATATAATTAGACAAAGCTGCCTAGTTTGATCGATTGTGGAGCTCCAATCACAGCTGAATGAGAATTGTAAAGGATCCAGAAGACACATTAAATTGTTAAGCGCTCCATATAAGAAGTTTTCTTTCATCATCTTGGTCTTGTTCTTCATTATTTCTTTGGAAAGGAGTAAAATTACGCTCTATTGAACAATCGCAGTAACTGGAGATCCTGATAATGCTTGGCAGGCTTTGATATTAATATCTTCCTACAGGTGCTGAATTCACCAGTATGAACCCGAGAAAGGGTAAGAATTAGAAAGACAATGAAGCGAGCAGAAACAAAGGAATGACAGAAGAAGAGAGAAGAAGCTGGACTGAGGTGGGGTGAGGTTGAGGCATTTATCACTGCGATGAGTTATGGGAGCAAAACTGTTAATGATGAGACAGGGGGAGAGAGGAGTACCAGAGGGGAGAGAGAAATAACTCATATTAGCTTCAAGACATAAATAGACAAAGTGCTCCTTCATGAGACATCTCACAATATATGGTTCCTGGAGCACTCTGCATCCTCTCCTCTTTCTAAAATAATAAAGATATCTCAACTGACGTAGTTGCACATGGCTAATTACTTAGACCTGTTTTATGATGAGAAGTGCTGGAACAACAAATCCTGAGGGTCTCGTGGATTACCTCGAATTGGACTGTTGTTGAAAGACAAATTACTATATTTTTATAAATTGTCGGCAACACATAGAGAAAGGACACCTCAAATATTTTCTTTTGTATTTTAAAAAATAAAAAGTGATTGATTTTGGTTTTGTTTGTTTTTTTCCAAGGAAAGTGGCTTTCACGAAGTGTGCAATACTGTAAAAGAGATCTGCTACTTCCATGAACCTTCAAATTTATACAGAAGATAAAAACAGATTTCAAAAAGGAAAGGATGTTGGATGGGGGCGTCAGAGGGTGAGCAGGATGGATGGAGGAACAGGAGGGGGACCGCTAAGACCAAAAGGAGTGCATATGATCTTTAGGTACAGACACATGCAGGAGAGATAAAAAGGAAGCCGAAGAGAGGAGGAACCAGTGAAACCCATTCAAAAGGTTCAAAACATTAAATCATTTTCATTGCATAAAATACCAGTGGATGTACAAGAATGATAAGATAAGACAGGGTAAAAGAAAAAAAATAATAAAACACATTCTGAGACAAAATGTGAGACATCTACATGCCATGTGCAATACAGCTTAAAGCTAGCTTTGGGATATGATGGACAATTGCTGTGGTAGTAAGACGGCATTAACATATCAGGGTCACATGGTATGTGCTGTAAAAAAGAGAAAATAAGACTTGATTATAGAGTCGCCAGCTATAAATAAGACAAATAAAAAACAAAAATAGAACAAATCAGCCAATGTACAATGCGTTAATGTATTGAGTATGCATTGTGCGTTATAACTTTGCAAACAACTGTCTGAGTGCTCAGTCTAGAAATCTTTTTCTCAAAGAGATTAATCATTTTATCATATCAATCAAAAATCATTCAATATTAAAAAAGAAAAAAAAAGTGTCAGTACAGGAGCACAAATGCTTTAAATATCCATAATGTTAAGAAATGCTTCTTGAGGAGCAAATGATTTCTGAAGGATCATGTGACACTAAGGACTGGAGTAATATAACAATTTCCATCATAGGAATAAATTACTGTAAAATATATATTTAAATTTTTATAACAAAGTTTTTGTTGTATTAATATTTCACATTATTACTGTTTCACTCTATTTGTGATCAAACACCAGTGAACATAGGAGATGTTTATTGGACATGACACTGAGTAGGACCTCGAAAGGGACCAAAGCATACACATCATTTCAGAAATTTTTTTTTACCAATCATATTTTTTTTAAAGTACTGACAGGCACTCAATCCAGGGCTATTTTCATTCACGAATGCAAGTGAGAGATCAGACACTAAGCAATGAAGTCAGTGACCTGTGCATGCACACATATTTAGCTCTCCCCAACCACTCCTTACCCCTCATTTCCCATTTTCCAAATCTGATCTTGATTTTTTTCCGAAGGTTCCCACTGAAGTTTGCCTACAAAGGGGCCCTACATGTTTATCTACCAGCACAGAGGGGCACTATGAGCTCAGAGCCCAAACACCAATGAGAGCAGTTTACACATTGAGTGGCCTCTCAGGATTACCTCATGAACATTTAAGACTATCCTCCTCGTAAAACTTACAAAACCTACATCCAGCCACAGTCACCTATACTAAAGAAACCTTTAACTGTGGGAAAATTAAAAAAATAACAAATATATAAAATAATGTGCATAAGGAATATAAACTGATAAACTAAATATACAAGGCAGTTTGGACTTCATGTTGATCTAAAGGCTACATAGATTTATTCTATGGTAAGAAATGCAAAGGATGTCTTTCTGGATATGGAAGAGAAACAAAATCAGAACAACCTGTAATGGGTCCAAAGAAGCATTTATGCAACATATGGCAAACACAAATTCCTCAATATAAAATAACGATCTGTTGGCAAGAGCAAGCGATGTATAGGGAGCAGGCTGTTAAGTGATTATATCCCCCTCTCAAAAATGTGCAATAAATGTGTGGTGCATGTTTCATCCAGGGATCAAGTTGCTGAATATTAATGTCAAGAGGAACCACAACAGAGTGGTGTTACTGATTAAAAATGGGTTGATACATTGGGCTTGTCCTTTTGCTTTTGTAAGTAGAATCTTAAAAAAAAAAAGAAAAAAGAAAAAAAAGTATTTCAAATAAAGGAGAATGCTGTTCGCATGTAAAGCATATGCGTTTATGCATAAAAATGTATTTACACTCAGGCCATCTAACATGCACAGAACAGATTTGGAGAAATGGAGAATTTACTCTTGATCACCAATGAATCCTCTATAATTGAATGGAAGCCGCCTAATAAAAGGATCTCAAAATTAGTAGTCAACAAACTGTGTGTTTGTAATAAACAAAGATGTGAGAAGACAATAAGGCATGGACTTTTCACTGAAAGAGGCAAGGATTATGGACTGGTATTTGACCAAAGTGATAGTTTAAATTGTAAAAAAACAAGTCCATCTATAAAACATTTTTAAACACAGCTTTCGTGCTTCACAAAACATTCCTTGGTGGGTTGGAGCCATGTGGATTACTGTGATGTTTTTAATCAGTTGTTTGCACTCTCAATTTGACGGCACCCATTCTCTACTGAGGATCCGTTGGTGAGCAAGTGATGTAATGCTAAATTTCTTCATCATAACAGATTTGAAGAAACTCAGTTATATCAAGGATGGCCTGAGGGTGAGTAAACTTTTAGCAAATGTTCATTTTAGCTGAACTATATAAGACTGCGTCTACATCAGTCTCTACTGCCAAATAAAACCTAAATAAAACTAATGTAAGGCTTTAGCATTCAAAATTAGCAACCAACTATTAATTATTTCAAAGAGGTATTAGACGACTTTTGTTTTGCATGCTAAGTTTAAAAAGGGCCAATAGGCTTCCCACCAATGCCCAGGCCTCCAATCAGCAAGACAAACATGAAACCGAACCTGACTACAACTGGTCACAAAAGGTCACATCAACCAAAATGCTCGGAACAATCTATTTGCCTTTTACTATACCCCAGGCAATCTTACAAGAACGAGGGAAATTCCTTTTTTATGCCTGTTTTAATAGCCTGGGCATAAATGGAGGGTAATTTAGTCATATCAGAGAAGGGAAAGTAGATTTTGAGTAGTAGCTCTCTTAACACGCTCTGACAAAATGAATGAGATGTGTAGGTCTGGAAGGCGGCTTGACCCAGGGCAGGGTTATTGACATTGGCAAAGTCCAAAATGTTCCCCATGTTTGCATTAACAGATATTTTTACTGTAATCAAAAGGCATCAATCACAAATCGCCAACCACAGGAACAGTTCCTCCACAGAGATTTGGCATGTTTACCCCACTGCCATTTCCTCCTGCTTTTGTTTATGTTTCCAAGACACAGGGATGTAATATCGCTTAATATATGCCGTTAAATACGACCAGCCCTATATTGCCAATGGGACTGAAATGTTTGGCGTTGAGAGTTTAAGATCTCATCAATGAACTCAATAAAGTCTCTCTGTGGCTGTGCTGGATGAGATGAAGTGAGGTTTCTGTGGGTTCCGAATGGCTGTGCCTGCTGCTGACCGCTGGCTGACCAAGAGCTCTTTGAACAGCAGTAAATCAATGGGCAGCATTCACACGGAAAGCCACCAGTGACTTCTGGACAAGGAAGTTGAATTTGAAAACCTGAAACTGTTTGAAGGGTCATCATAAGAAGAAACCGCAAACTAGATCTGATGCCCAAGTCAGTGACGCCATCGTCTTACGGAAACCAAGTGGAAGACCAATCAGGTCAAAAAAAAAAAAAAAAATCTAATAATAGTGAATAATAAAATTAAATCAAATCAATGCTTACAAATAGTTTAAATGTTGAATTTCAAAGTAATTTAATGTAAATTTAAAATAGTGAATTTAAAAATAATTTTAAATAAAAAAAAAATTGAAAGTGTTATTTCAGTATTATTTATGTACGTTTATTTAGTCATTTTAGCTCTTTGTCTTATTTCATTTAGTTTTAATTAACAATAAGTTAATAGCCCTAATTATTTACACATTAATCGGATCATTTCTGACCCACTAGTTTCCATAAACAGAACAGCAAAAATAGTTTCTTGAACACCCCTCCTGACTGGCACTGGGCAAATAAACAGAACGTTCTGCCCTCAAGTCGGTTGAGCCAAAATTGGCCTTTCAGCTTGCAAATGCGAAAAGAAAGAATCTAAATAATTATTACTGAAAGAAATTATCCCAACAATTAACAATAATTTAAATACTTCATTTAACCTAACACAAAAAATCTGCACATGTCGGCTCCTTAAAACAAACTAAAGCTTTCAAGGATCTCTTTAGCAGTTTTTAGTTGATTACAGTCAGATATACTAAATCCTCAGCAATGAGAGGCAACACAAGCAGCTATTTCCTCGGACAGGGGCATCTGCGAACCAAATGGTAGAACATGATGAGGGATGGATCATTGAGATGAACAAGACAATGTGCTGTGGAAAGAAAAGCCCAGCGTACTTGATACCGCCCCACTTAAGACAGCCATTGATGGTAATCAAGAATGTCACTCAAATAGCCAGATTGGGGAAATGAAATATAACTTTTAATTGCGTCCCCTCTTTCATCTGCGCTGGCTTGGCAAACGCCTGCCGCTTGTTGTCATCTCTTGGCACATTTGAATCCGCTGCTGAGTTTTGACTTTTAATCATCCAGCTTGTGATTGCACAACATGATATGAACAGCAATGGATGTCATCGTCTGTTGTGTGAGCCAGAGATCAGCTGTCTGTCACTGAATACTTTAAGACTGTGATTCCGGTAAAAAGTACTCCATGTGTTCACAATAAAAAAAAAAAAAAAAAAGCAACTGTTTGATACTTCAGTATGCAAAAATAAAATATACCGAACGAGACTCGAGTTTGCAGAAAATTTCAGGTGCCCTTGATGTACTGATTTTATTATGGTAATTTCTGCTAATACGCCACAATATGGCATACTGAGAAGTGCATGCTTGTCTGTCCAAAGAGTAGACCTGAAGTGACCAGCGTTCACCTAGACTGTTCAATCCATCAAGAGAGCCAGTAGAAATGCTGTTTTTGGAGATCCCAGCCATCTGCATGTGGTTTGTCTTATTACAGGTGAGGGCTTGGTAATGTCTTTCCCACGTAGAGAGCTCAATAAAAACGTCCATGCTGCTTTATGGATGAACATGCTGGACTTTCATATACTGGTTCAGGCAGAGGAGGGAGACACGGCTTGGCTCGTTCGTCAGTCCCGAATGCATTCCACCTTACAGTGCGCTCTGTGAAAGGATTCCAGGAGGAGCATCCTGCAATCTGACAGACACTACAAACCAGCATATCAGTCAGGATAGAGCATGGCTGTGCTTGACACTGTCAGTTGGGATCTTCACGCTCCTTCAAGTCTTTCGCCATAATATGTTGTTTAATAATTTACTTACGTGAGGATATTAGGAGTATATATAGATTGATATAGATCGATATATTGATATTGAGAACGAAACCATGCAATATTGTAAGAACAAGAAGTGATAATCAAATGCAATATTGAAAAAAAATAATACTTAAATCGATTATTATTTTATTTTATACATTTGTTTATTATTAATAATAGCATTTATTAACAGTCTAATAATTATAATAATAACATTAATAATACAATCATAATAAAAGACAATTATTAAATAATAAATATTTGTAATAATTAAAAACAATTATTAAATAATAATAATAATAATAATAACAATGATGAATTGTAAATAAAGTGAAATCATCTAAAAATGACACAATTATAAACAATTACACCCCTAAATAACAAATAAGTCACTTAATTATCTGCTGCCATCTACTGTCTCATTTATAATACTGGTAATGACATCATGCTGAGTCAGAGGACAGCAAGCTGTTTCTGCAGATCACTCTGTGATCGTTCTCTCTCTGACATTTATGTAAACACAGAGAGCTTTAAGAAGTGCTTAAATGTTAGCTCATGAGAAGGAAAACTATTTTGACCATCTGCAGACAGATATCTGTAATATAGTTCACATTTGAAAAGGCTGACACTCTGAATTAACTTTTAAAACGACAAGCTACTTTGAAGTCCATGAACAACTTAGATCTGGGACAGATCATATGTCAACTATTTATATGATTGTCCCTCTTTGTTCTCAATATGGGCCACTTATGAACACTTTAGGTGATCACTTTACCTTCAAAAGGATTATACCGTAACCGTATGATGGTTTTTATTCACCTGTTAGTAATGGCATAGCTAAACTCTGAATAATTAGAAAGCAGGTGTCCACGTGCACTTCTGGTTGCATAGTGTATGTAAAGAGGAAAATGTCCCACCTTCAATCATATCATAGGTTTCTGGAGGCATGCAGTGTCCAGCATGGCTCACAGCCCACACGGGATATCTCTGGATGAACGTCTGATACAGAGTCCACATGTATGTCTTGTAGAAACCCACCACACCTGGGTTACCTGTAGAAAGGTGAAAATATTTAGCTAAATTTAAACTTTAATATAAGGATAGTGAGACATGGTGTTCATTGTTTAAACAAGAGCAGACGTCTGTTCCAGGTCTGCTGACGTAGCTCTGCTGCTCTCCACAGATGAGGTTAACTGCGAGTGAAGGTAGATAAGGAGATAAATGGCATCTCTGATACCCAGCTGCCTTCAGTGCAGAACAATGGGCACTCTGTGTGGTCACAGGGAGTTCACTCTCTCGCTCCAAAGAGTATCGATGGGCCACAGCCTCGCAGGCCAATTCCTTTACCATTATTGTTGTGTGCGTTTCTCTGAGATTACACGTTAATGCATCTCAGTGTTTGAACAATAATGCTTGAATCAGCTAAGTGTTAAAGAATCGCTCAAACATAGGACATATTTAAACTAATTGTGGGGCTATTGTGAGTTATTTAAAATTTAACTCCAAGGCAAAACAATCCAGAAAACAATGTTTCTTTTCCAATTATTATCAAATATGTAAGACACACATATATATAAACTAGATCAGTGAAAATTCTGCTTGTAAAAATTCCTTGCACACTACAAATATAATATTTAAATGCTTTGTCTAAAATATCTGAACATCAAAGCGCTGTAGTTTTAAATTTGAGGGGTAAAACATATTGCAAAGCAATAAAATGATGACTAAGTGCTGTGCAAATAAAGATTTTTCAAAAGTTTGTTGTATCATATTTAATTTTAAATTCCATTATAAAATGAATAATCAAATAAACCTAAATTGGCTCAATCCAGCAAATATTCATCCTGAACTGTTAAGAAAGAACAATTTAATGGTTATTAATACATTTACTTTAGTTTTACAACAACAAAAAAGACGTTTACCATGGTCTGAAGAGGACTGTTTATGGACCTTTTTACACTAAATTGCCCTTTACTGCATGTTTTGTTAGCTGTTTTTTTTTTAAACAGTTTTGATCATCTTAATATTTTAAAGGCCTATGAATTCATGCATCAAATGATGACACAATAGGCTTTTCAAACAATAGTTTTAAAGCAAGACTAGTGAAGCAAAGTTCTCCACCGTCCGTCCCAGTCTTCACAGCAGGGGCAGTGTTCGCTGAGATACGCTGCACTGATATGAGCGGCGAGGGCCAACAGCAGCCCTTCCGAGCTCTTTTCAAACTGATTAAATCCATTTGTATGTTTTTATTCATGCTGAGGGTTCCCAAATCTCTTTCAGATGGAACTTGACATGCTCAAAGTCCGAACTGCTTCAAGCCAGTGTTATTAGAAATGGCAGGTTTTTCCCAACCAGTCACCACAATAAAGTCACAGGCTCTCTGGCTCTAAAGGCAGATGGAATCAAAGAATGCACTGTCACACATGGGCTCACGGATCGATTTCATCTATAGGGGCAGGGGAGGAGGAAGAGGAGACAAGTGCTCTACAGCTTTAAACAGCGCTCCACCCTTGATCGAGACGATAATTACACCCGCTTTCCAATTTTTCTGTCCACACTGTAGGTGAAAATGCTGCACAAAAATAAAGGCAATAAAAGCACAGACAATCAGAATTTTCACTATGTTGCTGGTCCAAAGAAATTTCACTGTAGGCATGATTATATAAGCAACCAACCAAACGCCTACAAACAGAAACTAAAACTTGCCATCATTTTCTCACCCTCATATTGTTCCAGACCTGTATGACTTTCTTTCTTATATACTAAGTGGATGCAGATAAAGAGCTGTGAATCTCCACAAGGGATGCATTATAAAAACAGTCCATATAGCTTATTCATTCTGAAACAGCTAAATGGTAACACTTTTATTTTAGGGTTTCTTAATTAGTTGCTTATTAGCATGCATATTGCTTGAATATTACGTTCTCTATTCTAAAGCGTTCATTCAAGCTAGTACTGCTTGTATGAAGTAGGGACCAAAATTGAAATGTAAATTATTGGATGTCACAAATGACTCTCATCAGGGATGCACTAATATTAAAGTTCAGGCTGATAATGATGCATTATGTTATGACAGAATACTGACAATTTAAAACAATCCACATAACTTATATACACTTTATCAGTTTTATATATTTAAATATAGATATAGAGTAAACTAAATAAAAAAAAAAATTAATTAAAAATCAAACAGCAGCTGATAACCAATAATGTACAAAGATACTGTGCATTCGTACCAAAATAAGGCACCATGAGGATGACCAATATTTTGGTTATTTACTAAAAATCTTTCTTGACCGCAATGATCACTATTCACTTTCCTCATGTGGAAAGGAGAAGATTGCAAATGTCATTATAAGTAACTCCCATTTTTCTTTCACATACGAGTCATACGTGATAACTAAATATTAACAAAATTATAATATATATTATGAAAATATTAATATAGAATATTCACTTATGGGTGACCTTAAACTCATACTTTGTATGTGTTGCATCAAGGTAGCACACTAAATAGTCTCACTTGTGACTTTATTTTAAGGTCCATCTCTTGCTATTAACAAGCCATTAATTATCACTGTTGCCTTAATAAACTTCTAATTTGCTGCTTACTAACAACTACTTTACTAACTATTAAGTTGAAGTACTGGGTAGGATTAGGGATATCGAATATGGTCATGCAGAATATGTGCTTTATATGTATGAATAAACAGCAAATGTTTTAATAATAGGCATGCTAATAAGCATCTAGTTAATATTAAGAAGTGGTCCCTATACTAAAGTGTTAACCTCGTTTTTTGAGTGTGTACTAGTCTGTACACCAGGGAAATAAAAGATCTCCTCCCTTTTGGTAATTGTGTCTGTTACGTTCCTGTGTTAAAACAGCCTCTCTATAAGGACATCACAGATGTTACAGTGAGACCAAACTAGAGATTGCCTCTGTGTGGGGAGAAAGAATGCAAAGGAGGCATTCCTACCAGAAAAAGACGACAGAAGCATGAGCTATCCTCTCCTCTCCCACACGTTATCATTTCCCCCTCTCCCCGAGTTCATAAATTCAGGGCTGCTCACCGGGACATTAAACAGATACCCTGCCTGCCGTCTCTGACCCCAAGGCTGCCTGGACTACCACACCACTGACGTAGCCCTGCAGGTGCAGGACGCACACACACACACACAAACACACACACACACACACACACACACCATCCTGCTTGCTTACCAACCACACCGATCTACAAATACACACGAGGGAAGCCACTAAATCACTGCATAAACACCAGCAGTGATGTAGGACCCTAGCGGATATCAAGAAATAAAATACTGACTTGAAAATATTAAGGAACTTGGCATTCGAATAAAGAGTCTGCTGGTTTGTGAATGTTGCATTAAACCAGTGTTATTTTAGTATCACTGAGATACTTTTACAGTTTTGAATTATGTTCGTGCATTGTGTTTTTATTTTAATTTTAATTAATTTTAGCAGTTTTATTTTTTGCTTCTGCCATTTTATTAGCTTTTTTTAAAACATAGAAAAATGAATGAAATAAAAATATTTCACTTTTAATTATTTCAGAACATCAAGTTCAAATAAAAATGAGAAATGTTGCTTTTGGCAACAAGTGTTTTTTTTTTTACTATAATTGTTGTTTTTTTCCAGTTGAACTTTAGTTTACGTCTAAGGGCTAAAGTTTTTTACTGGTTTTAGTTAACTATAATAACCCTGCATTAAACAGAACTATTTACTGTTGAGGAGACCTGCCGTAAGGAAGGCATTAGCAAGTGCTGGAATTCGTTCATGCAGACAGTGTGTGAAGTTGTCTTTAACTTATTAGCTCCAACATGCCATAAAGCTGATCCAGTCTGCAGAGAGAGAGGAACAAGTGAAAATGCTTATTGACTCTGGCAAACATGCAGACACAAGGGTGACTATAGCCAGATCTCATGACAGATTGCCCTCTGAGGGTTGTTTCAATCTATTCAAGAGGTATTGTAATCCAGGATAAAAGGCAGTAGGGGAGTTGTCAACCTCAGGAGGTGGAAAAGTTTGGATGGATGAGGAACAATTTACGAATCAATAGAGAATACCACAACAGGTATTTTTAATATAACAGTCAGTTTAAACTCCACTGGCCCAGTAAATGTAACTTACTGTTTACTGTTTGAGGTTACAAATATACTATATTATTCAAACAAACGGGGGAAATAGCACAAAAACACAAAGTTTATACGAGCGCGTTCCATGAAATATTTAAAGATGCCAAGCACACTAATAAACAGCATATTTGTGCATTTTGTGATCGTGAGGCTGTATAGAACAACATCGGCCACTAGAAACCATCTTGTAAAATGTCAGAGAAGCTTCTATTATAAAAGGGGGAGAAACAATTTATGCACACAATAAAAATGATGAAAAGTGACAGTAAAGACATTTATAAAAATCTATTTAAAATAAATTGCTCTTTTGAAATTTCCATCAATGAAAAAGTCCTGGAAAAAAAAAATAAAAATTGTTTTGTTTTCACAAAAATCATTAAGCAGCACTCTTTTCAACATGAATAATAATAAGAAATGTTTCTTGAGGACCAAAATCAACAATTTATTACATTTTAAAATAATAAAGAGTTAAGGATTCGCCATGAAAGACTAGAGGCGAGGGTAAAAGGTCATCGCTGGACTGGCAATCAAATTCAACCTCCAGGTAACATTCCTAAAAGCATTATGCCAGAAATCCCAGAAATGCACGAAAAAGCAAAAAATAATAACCTCCTTGGCAAGCCCATCGTAACTCCTGATCCACCTGCTCATCAAATGCTAGCAAGAGAATCATAATTGCAGAACGTTCATAGAATTTTATATAGTTGCAAGGTGGTCAGCAGAGTTGGCCCGGAGTGAAATTGTTCCACGCATGAGCCATGAAAACTGACATAAATATTAGTCTCCATATCCAAAAAGAGAGGGAAACCCCTTGGAAACTTTTGGTGATAAAAAAGGCCACGCTACTAAGAACACAAGTTCACACTGATTAACTCTGTGAACACAATGTGCCTCAACCCCAAGTGGAAACCAACATACTGTCTAAAGATGGCAAAGGAAAAAGGAATCTTTGTAAGATTATTATGAATTATCAAACAATGTGATACTGTGGGCTATTGGATGCAGCTGGTGGGACAAGCAGAGTGCTTTGCACAGCAGGTTCCTATAAATCAAAACCATCTGGATAGCTATCCCTGACCCATTGAACATCTCTGTGCTTTAAATAGGACTCATCACAAGCAATTTTTCTTCTTTTAAAATGAGCGGATCAATTTTCTATTACAATTTAATGTATAAAACATCCTTCCTTATATTTATTATTCATTATTATTCGAGGTCAGACCAGATCGTATGAACAACACGTAGATGACATTTTAAAGATCCCTCAGAAATTGGTCTAAAAGCTCTCTAAAATAAATGTTTAAAATAGACAGGTCCTATAAAACAACAAAATAACCTGCTAAACTAATTACTGTTAACTGTTAATGTGCAAACCTGCTGCCATCCAGTGGTTTAGTCTGTTAACACGGCTAGCACGCTACGTGAACTGAGGTGATTTAGCATTTATGCATCGCACACATATCTCAGTGTGGCTGTTACTAACAGGACTGGAACTTGACCGCTTTGTGAAATCTATGCCATATATACATAAAAAGACACTGAACAATTTGTATTTTGAACAATACTAACTATTAATGAATAACAATAACTAATAAATCCAGATCTGTCTGAAAGCATGAATGCTTTGTTAAAGGTTCAATTTGCTATCATTTACACTTAGCTGGTAATATAAGGCAATAAAATGTTGAAAACAAATGGCAAATAAAATATTATTTGTGCTTATATCCTTTGATTTTTTTTCAGTCGCTGTGCTCGTTTTAATAATACAACACCGATCCTCATTTTTACAGAGCAAACCCATTAAAACAGTAGCACCTGTGCCGGCCCTGACGGATATAAGAGCCAAGGGAGCCTCTGGCCAGACTGCAGAGATTATTGCCGTTATCTCTGGAGAAAAGGGCACAGGTTCTACAATAACAGTGTCGGCGTATGGGCTCTCCATTTGCCATAAAGAGTCTATTGAGCACAATGCTCAGTGACATTCAGAGCCTGGTGAAAAGCGGCCCTCTTTAAGGTCATCAGTTTGACCGTGCACTCACTGCAGGACATCTGGGTTTCTCTCTCGCATTTTTTTTTTTTTAATTCAAAAGCTTACATCGGGAACTTAAAAAGTGTTATATGTCCACAGTCATTTAAAAAAAAATTTATTAAAAGAAATAAATTAGTACTTTTCAGCAAAAACTGACGCTGAAAATTCAGCTTTGGTTCGCAGGAATAAATTACATGTTTAAATATATATTACTTTGATTGATATTTTAAATTGTATTAAAAACATAAGAGACTTCTCTCAAAAATGCAAAGGAATGCAACCAAAATCAAAGTTTTTGATAGACAGTATAAATCATTCAAAAATGAAAAAAAAAGGACTAGGAGGTGAGATTTCGTTTTGGTGACGCTGGCGGCTAAACTACTTTAAGAAGACAGCTATAAGAAAAGGGGGTCTTGTTCAATTCAACTGAATTTGAGTCTAATTCCGTCAGTTTCTCAACCTCCTATAATTTCAAACCTGTATGAAAAAAGTATCATTAAATAAGCATAAAATATAACTTGTGCACTTCAACATTTTCATACTGATATATAACTTTATTATATAATATAGTTTTTCAATATATTGGTCAATTTGGCTCTCAAATCAGGCCTGATTTGTTCATGAACATAGTTTTTCAGACTGGGTATCATATATTTTTAGCGCTTAACATCTGCTCCTGAGCTACACAGCTTTTCCATGAAGTCAATGTGCTAGAAGCTGCTGTCAGGGGAAGAGTGGTGGCCCGTAGAGCCATTTTCCACTGGGGTTTTCCTCTTGACTCGGGGCCAAGTGTAAAAAAGGTAGACTTTTCCTCATTTCCCCTGCATCTGTTGGACTGTGTTATGTCCAGTGCTTCAGATAGTGGTGACGCACTCACCCACCTGTGCACCAATCAGGGCTACGCAAATTTGGCTAGTTCCATTAGTTATGTTTATTTATGCCTTGGAAACCAAAACCTAACACACAGCTCAGTGTACGAAATGCATTTCGCCTCAAGACAGGTTTACTTGGTGCTTGGTCTTAATCATGGAAGTGAAGTCATAGGCTTTGAAGCTGAGCGAAATTGAAAAAGATTTAAAGTTTGTGCAAACAATTCCCAACATACAAAATGTAACTTCAATAAAACTGCAAAATAAAAAAAAATAAAACAGGCAGTTTACATAGCAATACCTAAGGAGGATATTTAAGGGTGTTTCAAATAATAAAATAAAATAAAATAAAATATAATATTATATATTATAATATAGTATAATATGGAAAAAAGCTAAAATTAAGCCATTTAATACAGCTTCCCTGGCCTAAATCTGTTGCTCACACACATTATGCAGAGTAGTCATCATATGATCCCAAAATTCAAATAAGATTTGAGAGCAAAAAATGTCCCTTTAAGGAGTTTTGTCTTAAATCACGTACCGTTTAACAATATCACACAAGCAAGAATACTGTTTTTAAGTTAATATTGTGCTACATTAACACAATATTGTTATTATTGTCAGTTTGGTTCAATTTTACCAACAAAAATAGTTCCAAACAAAGCCAAAGCAGCTATGTCTGTCCGAGCTGCACGCAACCCTTGAGATTCAGAAATATGACTTATTTTAGAAAACATTAAAAATTCTATTTTACTATACAGTTTACATTAGCTAAATGTGTATTAAAATCTACCTACAATATTGTATTTTTATATATTCAGATTTCTTGACAAGCGGAAAGTGTGACCCATCCTACCTGGAATGACAAGGATGAGCATTTTGGGAGGATTGGGGCGTTTGCTAGCGGCATGCAGGTCTGTTGGTCCATATTTAAGCAGCTCTGTGATTGCTCCTCTGCAGTACACATACTCTACAGAGGCATCCTCTTCAGGCCCCCCCGATCCTGAACTGCACATCACCTCAACTGGATCAGCTCCACACAGTTCTGGGCCTGAACCCAGAAATCAGACAAAAGCAACCGATTATATATTACATTAAATCTACCACAATACAACTAACCAATAACAGAAAAATGTCAAAAGGAAAGGTACTGATGTAATATTTCACCCCAAAAAATTATTAAAGCTCTTTTTTATTAAATCTGAAAAAAAGTAAAAAAAACTGCAACTGGCTAATTAAATGCACAGCAAAGCACAGCTAACAAAATGTTGAATCAGCCTTTATTGATTATGGTCGCAGGCTGCAGCACTTTGTCCCAGAATCCCTGCAACGCAGCAGAACTGTTGTGTGATGAAAGTCAACCTCTGACACCTAATGCCAAAACGACAGCTGAACGTTGGAGTTCAGAGTCTGTTATCTTGTTAAGTCTTTTGTTCAGATCATTCAATTCAAGCTTAACATGTATACAGAAATAACAGTATGGAATAGAATAGAATAGAATAGAATAGAAGTATTAGCGAGCACAAAGAGATAAGTTTTAACATGGTTATGCATTCAAAACAGTAGAGTAATGTAGAGCAAAGTAAAGCAGAGGAGTAGAATAGAATAGAATAGAATAGAATAGAATAGAATAGAATAGAATAGAATAGGACATTTTCATTCAGGGATCCCATGACAACTTTTTATTATCTAGAATCAAAGCCTGTCACTGGATAATTTCTTACTGACATGTTTAAATTGTAAAGTTCTTCAATATAAACCACTAGTAAATCCGTATAATGCCCGTTTATTAAATCTCCCTAAGACTTTATACACAAAGTTCAAAGCTTTAACACGGCTTTGACATTTGAACGACTTCACTGCATTTCTTACCGACAGACGATAATCTTTTGAGTGTCTGTGAGCGGAGAAAGTTTGTAAGAAGAGATGTAATGACATTTACCGGTAATCTTCCCAAGACGGGTAACATTAAACCCAAGGAGCGAAACGCTTCCTACTGTTTCTTCTCCTTATGGTTTCGAAGTCTGAGAACCAACGGAAGCTTATATCGCCCCCTATTGTACTGTATGTATTTATTCATCGACTCTCTTTTATTACAAGGATTTAAAAATAGTGGGGCGTGCTAGGTAACCGTATATCATTGTTTTTCTTCATTTTCTGACCAATTTATTTATCTGTTTAATGCGAATTTTTTTGTCCATCCACTTTTGAGTCATATACTGTCATATATATATATATATATATATATATATATATATATATATATATATATATATATATATATATATATATATATATATATATACACACACACAGTAGGATGTGTCATTTGCATTTTTTCCCTAATACTGGCAATTTATACACACACACACACACACACAGCATTTTGAACCATTGTCTCCATAAAATATAGCCCCGCCCATTTAACCTTTATTTTGCCTGTGGTGGAAAATTCATTTATGCGTCTTTGTTGCAGCAAACTGTGTGTTTCTGTATGACTGTCTGACCTTCTTTGCGAAGAATAAAATCTTTAAAGACAGTTTACTGAGTTTGTCTCTTACACGGTGAGACAAACTCAATAAATTGCCACAACAGTTTGGCTGCCCGTGTGTGATATTGCATTGATTGTTGTTGATAGCAGGTCCACAGCGCATTCCAATAGTTTGCATCATCTGCTCGACTATGCTGGAAAGTCCCCTTTGCCTGCATTAGGTCATCTGTGTATATGTGAGAAAGAATGAGCACAAAGTGTAGTTTTCTTTAAATTTTCAGGCTGGGGGACTAAAGAAAACAAAAGATAAGGCACAAAAAAGATGATGGCATATCCTAGTTGATACGAGGCAGGCGTATTTAGGGCTGAACAACTGGGAATGCTGTCCCAGGCCTTATGAGAAAGCGGGCCTGCTGAACAGATCTTTAGGCTGCGCTTTAATTACGAATCCCAGCAACAGCCCCCGATCACATTATGCCACTGTCATTACATTATATGACAAACACTCGCTTTGACCTCCCAAAGCTGGTCCGCTTCAGCAGATGTCCTGGACCACCGCCCCGATGTGAGGACTCAAACCTGCAGGTCATAACGGCCACACACACACCAGCGCTCCGCAAATACATTTGCCTTTAGATATCAAATGGAATCTTTATCTAGTCGCATGCTGTGAGCTTTCAGAAAGACGAATGCATAGCAACAGACTAACTGCCTTCTGTTGCATGCGTATCCAATAAGTCTCAACTGCAACTGTTTTAAATATCAGTCTTAACCATCAAGAGTTCCACAGTGATATCTGGACATAATCCATCCTCGTACAGAAATATGTTGAATCTGATTTTCTGCCGCTGCTGTAACAGCCAGTAAAATGTCAGCACTAAATCCAAGCAAAGCACAAAAAGCTCCAACACTGGCTTAGGCAGTAATCTCAGTATTCTTTCAACACACTATCACAAAATCATGAGTCAATCACTGAAAGAAATGAACTGATTAAAACTGGTAAAAATAAAGCATTAGGAGCCAAATGGGGAAAAGAGTTCCACGCAATTTTATTATATCAAGATTAGTTCGAGGAAAGAGCATGCAATATGACATTATACCATTGCACTGTACCTGTGTTTTCTCATGCTGGACAGATGCTGTGACACAAGCTTAGACGCGGATTTCTCTGTGAGTTCTCACCTGAAAGTAAACCCATATGTAATCAACAGCCAGATCGATGTTTGATGTATTAGGTCCAATACCGCAAGTGCATGCAGACTGAGACAGCGTCACCTAGCAACATCATTTAAAAGGCATTCGGAGAATATCTGGAAAGTGTAAGTCTTACAAACTCTAATAAAGTGTTACTTTGACAAAAAGATACATTTTGTGATTACTAAAGCGGGTTTTGGCGTATTAACATCTAAAATAACGCTTATTCATAATAATGTTGACGCAAAAAAATATATTATAAGTGCTGCCAATTTAGCTTTTTTTGGCCTGCTTGATGTGACGCAGGCCAGCGAGACAGCTGCAAATAATGTGAACGTATAAATAATACATTTAAATGCCTGTTATTCAATTGACTAACAAGAAAGAAGCCAAACCGTGTCAAACTTATTCTCAAAAGCACACTCTAATGTACCTTGCATTCTTGCAAAAAAATAAATCGTAATTTCATAAATTTAATCATTTAAAATATCATAAAATATCATTTCAATAGCTACAAAAAAAAGAAAATTATATAATGTAATTATTATTATTATTATAATTATATTGTCTTTTATTTATTTGGCCCTTTTGTTTGTGAAAAGCAGCATTTCTTAAGTTTAATATACGCCTGTATAAGGCTAGCATCGTTTGAATTCTGGGTAATGATACACAACGTGAAATGATGCAGTGTAACACAATTAGAATTTCACTCCTCTGCTTTTCTATGCATGCACCAATGATGCATGAGAATATTTTGACCGTTGAACATTGCTCCTGGTTGTTTAGCAATAAGCCACCAATCAGAAACTGAACAGCACTTCCCTCTTTAAATATTTATATGGTTTGTATAGTCCTATAAAATTCCATGCACTGTATGTTAAATCTCGTTGCAGTTTGACTAATGATCCCTTTATTATGATCTGAAGCTTTTAAGGGTGTGTTTTTAACTGGAGGAAATGCGCTTGACTTTAATATTTTCTTGTGAAAATAAAGTCAGATCGCCCCTTACCCCTATATTCAGTATTTGGTCTCAAACATATTCTTATGGCATTGCTCTAAAGAGCATTGCTCATATACATAATATTTATGCCTGCAGAGAGTATGCCAAGAATTCCATGCTTCTGACCTGACATTCTCACATCTCAATCTAATCAATAATAATGATATTTTACTGGAAACACATGTAATGTTTAAGCACACACACAGTCAAACACATTTTCACTGAGCTGCTTGAGGACAAAAGGGAATACTTAGTGCACCTGTGAAAACACAGTTTCAAAATATTGGTAGAGAGATCTGTTGTTTAAATATGAAAAAAGAGAGATTATAATGTTAAGTATTTCCTGAATGTATCTTGATGCATGACAATGTGAATATCAGTCATTCATTAATAAATATATTCATAACACAGCTGTTTGTCTTGGTATGTTCCCTTTTTTTCCTTTTTAAATGAGAAAATTAATCAAAGGTTTCACAAGGCTTGAGGACTGAGGACACAAGACAGGAGTTCAGATGTGATTACAAGCAATCAGCTATATGTGGTTTTGATATTTATAGGAATTCGTAAACAGAAAGAGGCATAAAGCTTTACAGATAAATGTCAGAAATGAATGCAGCTTATTGATCCTAGTAAAGTGACATTTTTCTAAAGATAAACAGTGAATAAATAGGCCAAGGCCAATCACGCTGATTTGTACCTCAAAAATTACGAGCATGAAAGACTGCTCATATTCAAGTGTTTTGTTGACACTGTTTTAAAAAAAGGGTATTATCTCAGTCTGCTTCTCTTTTAGCCCATGACTACTAATTAGTGATTATTGAATACCATATAATTGCAGCGATAACCTTAAAGGAGACCTATTATGTCCCTTTTTATCAATATAAGAATGTGTCTGTGAAGTTTTAAATCAAAATACCCCACAGATGATTTATTGTATTGTTTTGAGTGGAAGCAACAGGATGTTTTTGTTCATGTCTCTTTAAATGCAAATGATCTGCTGCTCCCTTCCCCCTTCCCAGAGTAGTGCTGTGCCTTTACAGCTCCTATCTCAGTTACATATAGCTAAAACGCATCTGTATATACAATAGGCAGCAGCATAACATACATTAAATAAATCAATAAATCTACTCTCTTGTCTCTTCTAAGGCTGGAACTCTAAACAGTGTTTTGGTCATCCGTGCATCCAAAGATAAAACAGCTAGCATCATTTGCTCGAACTTTCGCCAAGGCGTTTGAACTGGTGCACTCTTGTCGTTTGTAAAAACACAATGGCGGTTCATAGAAAGTTGCAGATTAAGGGACGATAATATTTATAAGATTCAGTTTTTACGTTAAATCTGAGAGGTTAATGTATTCACAAGGCTTATCGAAAAACTGTTGTTCTTTTCACATATACTGGTTCGGCAGAAGCATCAGCAACCTCATTATAGAACTTTTTTAGTTTTAGTTTTATTCAGGGTTACCGAGGAATTAATTTAGAGATTTATGTCTCAAGCATTTCTCTGTCACTTGATCAAACATTTGAAAACGAACCAAAAAAATAATATACCAGTAGCCCAAAAATTTTTGCATCACACGACCAGCCACATACAAACCAATTTATTTCAGTGAAGAACTTCAATCCGTTAATCATGGCTGCCTGCAAATAGGCATTGGTAGCTAAAGTTACTGTGATGTACATGTACACCCCGAGTCGCCAGACAATTATTGATTATTGTTCATTGCAGCATACACAAAAGTACTGCACTTCATATTTATTTGCATGCTATCAGTTATTTAAACGCTAACCACTTTGACTGAAAGGAATTCATTTCAAGGCAGCTTCCCCACATCTGACACACAAGTGCCTGGAAATGTTTCAAAATACCGAGTGCCACACAGAAAGGATTCGCTCTGCTGCCATACCTGCAATACGCCGCTCAGTCAGTGGCCAGCTGTTGTTTTATGCTCCAGCTTGGTTGTAAATCTTCACAAGATTTAGAGAGACACTTTGAAACCTACTGCAGTGATTTACATGTATGACAGACCCAACAGGTTGAGCTACATTATCTGAGCTCTCAAGGGGGGAGCTGCTGTCCATTAGACGCATGCGCGACCCACACACACATAATCTGTAGCCAAAATGCTTAGAAACAGATGCATCCAAAATTTTCAAGTGCCCTGTGTGGTTAAAAGTCCATATTAGTGTCTTGCTCCTGTGGGGCCTTCAGTACTTGAGAGCATGTGTGTGCGTATTAGTGAAAAGGATGTGATTTACACATGCAGGGGTCAGAAGGAAGAGGGGGCGCCTGGTTTTTGGTAAAGCACCTGGCCCGTCATATCTGATCACATCAGCTTCTTCTTTCTCCCTTTGCTATTCAGAGACATTCATCAAGCGGCTTCTTCATCGCTACAACCTCTAAATCCTGCCTCAATACATCTAAAGAAAAAACTTTCGCTCATTCAACCATCTGTGCCTCAGAGAATGTTATAGAATTTATTGATTTATTGAGAAGGAACTAGTACTCTGAAATGGTGAATTAATGCATTTATATCACTTCCTTTTGAATTTGTCTATGCAACTTTGTTAAAGACAGAACAGAATTTTTATTAAATAGTAATAAATAAAATGATTAAATATTATTTTTAATAGAATTATTAAATTTACGCACTGCTGTTTATTATTAATATTAACTATATGTAATATCAAATCACAAACGTAAATACAAAATCATCACTTTACAATAAATAAATAAAATAAATATAATTAAGGCTGTCAAACAATCAGATCCAAAAATAAAAGTTTTTATTTGCATAATATTTGTGTACTGTGAATATTTATTATGTAGTATATATATATATATATATATATATATATATATATATATATATATATATATATATATATATGTGTGTGTGTGTGTGTGTGTGTGTGTGTGTGTGTGTGTGTGTATGGGTGTGTTGAAAATGTTTACATGATTACATTTATATTTATATGATTTATATATATATATTCACTTTTAATATACAAATATATATTTTTCTTAAATATATACATGTGTGTGTGTATATATATGCATGAAATGAAATAGACACAGTAAGCACACATATTCTCAGAAGTATTACAATAGCTTTAACTTGAAAATCATGCTAAACAACATTAAATCACAACATTATTTGCCATCTGGTTCACTGGCCATATATAATACCACACTCTGTACTGGTGCATGTCTATGATGGGCTGCAATTATGTCATTTCCTGCCTTCATGTTACTAGTGGCAATTTCATCCACCAGATTTCATTACATTTGACATGTTAAATAAAAACCATTGGCAACGCTGCTCTTTGTCTGGCATGGCTTGTCCAGCATCGGGTCTCTATTATAGGGTGATGGGGCAAACTGGTTTAGGGTCAACCTCAGCTGCCATTAATAAACACAGAGAGCAAAAAAGAATGACACACTGTCACCACTGCCAGCATGTGCATTCCAACCTTTGCATATGAATATGTGTTATGTAATTAAAGAGATGCCCATTGCAATGTTCTCTGTTCCAAAATGTTTCCTTTATGTCTCAAGGGTTGATTTAAATTAAAACTAACTAAACTTACTAAGGAAATGATGTTGAAAAAATATGGTATATATATATCATAGTTTTTAATTAAACTGGTTAGAAAACATTAGGGTTTTTTTTGTTGTTGTTGCACAGTCAACATATATTTATTATATATATATACATATATATACATATATATATTTTTGATTTTAATGGCTTACCTATGTCCCAGACCCAGACTATCAACTATGAACTAGTAAATAATCATACATTCAGACATCCGTACCATCATTTATATCGCAACAAAACAGCTGTGTCACTAATAAAGTTTTGTCAAATATGTATTTCCCATACAACCTAAAAAAATAAAAAAAAAAACTACAAATAAATAACTTTTATTGTTTTATTTCTAAATGCCTTAGTGTCCATAGAAACACCTATATGTGTTTTTCAGCTCTTTCCAGCTTCCCAAAATCTTCATTTGAGAGTGTTTATATTACATGGTATAAGTTTCATCAGTTGACTGAGCACCATATAGGAAATGTAAAACAGGCTACTTATTTTAGCTTCCAAACTTCTTTAAAATGTCAGGAGATGGTCGGGAGCCACATGAAATCATAACTTAATGTGTGGAAGGTAATACATCATTTCAAGCCTTCATGGTGTCATAACTGCGATGTATTCAGCAGAATGCATTTGAAGAAATATTTACAAATCAATGCAGAGTAGACATTAATGCAAACTGACAGAAAATGCTGCAGTTTGACATTAAAAACTAAATATAGTGGTAAAATCATCTCCTTCATTTAAATTAATAATGAATAAAAATAGACCAATTCATTGCGAGTACTATGTAAGTTTGAAGAAAGACCTTATTCGCTTCTGCACAGTTTGACTTTACAAGCGCATGTGATAAACAGATGAATAACTGTACAAATGGGAAATCTGAAACACCAAACTTTAAACGTTCCCCCGTGATTTACGACCAGAAAAAGCAAAGATGATTATAAAGAGGGCAAAATTCTAACTGATGTTTACTGCACGGGAAAAAAGCACCAACGTGATTGGCTTTAATATAAGAAAGCATACAGGTTTCAATTTGTCACAAATTTTCATTTTAGTTTTTAGTTAATCGGCCTGAACCTTGTCACTCTGGATGAAAAGTTCACTGAGGAGTGGAGAAAATGAATGACCTTTTGATTAATATGAAGCTGGTGTGAGGAGCTGATGATACCCAAATGCCAGGCACTAGCAGAGAGACAGTCAGCATTTGATCTGTAAGAAGGTCAAGTGAAAAGCAAAACAGCTAAGAAGCATGAAATCATCTGTCCATGTGATTTTTATCAGTTTCCAGCCTTCTTCCAGCTGCAGCAGGTCTGGATGGTGGAGAGGGTGGAGCGGCGGAGAGCAGCGCGTGTTTTATTGCCTTTTACACACCCTGTAAATCATTGACATTTTGTTTTCACTTGTTAGCCTACTCCTCTGTAAAAATGAGATTATTTAGAGCTGGCACTGAATCAGCTTTGGGATTTTTGAAGATCAGGGATGTTGTTATGAAATGTCTTGTTAACATCTGTGCATACGTTACTGAAGTTGCTTTGTTTAGGCTTTTAACTTTGCTGCTTATTTGATTCTGGCTAAATCTGCAACACAAACGATGCACTTTCACTGAAAATTATCAGTATTTTATTTTTTATGTTAAAAACTTTAACATAAAAGTTAGTTAAATTTTCAAGATGTTAAGGGTTATTAAGACTTCAGAGAATGTGTCTTGAATTGGGATTGATAATGACAAAATAACAAAAATAAATAATTTATCCATTAATTCAAAATAAAAATAATAAAATCTTTAGGAGTCAATTACCAGTAAAAATAGCAGGTAGCTATTGATTTTAGACCTTTTTAGACCTTCTTTAACAATACTGTAATCATTCAAGTTCATTCTTGCCGTAATGTGATTTATCTAAAGGTCAGATTTATGCCCACTTTAAAAAGAATGAATCTTCACTGAACTTTTAACCAACCCAATGTATGAACACTGTCTGTTAGGAAAAAAGCAATATGTTATGTCTGGGTGATCACACACTAAAAAAATGTTGGGGGTCACAACTTGGGGGCCTGATTCTCCATATCCTGAAGTTCATCTTCACATGCTGTGTGTCCACAATAACAGGCGACCTTGAATAAAACTAACAAAAAAAACGTCCTTTCATTCACAGCATCATCTAATATTTCAGTGTATTTTTTATATACTTCCAAATTTTAAGCAGAAATATTATATACGAATCTTGGGATTGGGAAACCCCAGTGGTGAGAGGAAAAAATGGATAGCAACCAATTTACTCGCTGCTTCCATTTGGAAATCCTTCGGAAAACAGCAGACAGCTACTCTGTGCTACTCAGTTACTTGTGAAACATCAACTAAAGTTGTTTTGCCAAGTATCCATGGATAAATAATAACTGGCATACTCTTCGGAGTGTTACATTAAACCTCTGACAAGTGAATGAACGAAAGCCAAGAGAAATGGAAAACGTCTTTCCTAAGAAAGCACTTCATCATGAATATGGTAGCAGGCTACTGCTTTAATTCCCTTTATTCCAGGAGCAGATGCACAAATGTTGATAGTACTTTTGGCAAGACCAAAATAATCACATCCTGAACAACTGGATATGGAAATGCAATCTATCGATGCACCAAACAGATTTTATTCTTTTATTACACATGTACCTTGTCATCAAGCTTCAGGTTTTTAATATTAATGGTGGTGAAAGGGATCAGCTATCAAAAGCAGATATGTTATCCATCTGTTGCATTAGATTTAGATGGCGAAATTAATATTTGAAAGTTTCTTGAGCAGAAACACATCATCTAGTGCCATAATGCAAAATTGTCGGCAAAATATTGACAGGAAATTCCTAAGAAACAACACGGGTGTTGATGCATGATGAGCGAGAAGACATTTTTTGGGTCTAAATATCACCATACACTTAGTTTGTGCCTGTCAATTTGGAAGAAAAAAAATTATGTACTGCATCCAGGTACCAAAAAAAAAACAAAACAGATGAGACCTACATCCTATCCTTCATACCCCCACTCTGGTGCTGATGACCTCTGACCTCGTCTGAAAAGACTGCTGTGGGAAAAGCAGCACGCACTTGGACACAGCACAGGCCCAGATTCCAAACAGGTGGCAGTCTCTCTGCTTAGCAACATTTGTTTTGGGGCTCTTTTGATGAGGTTATATGAAATAACGGCAGGAGGGAACTGTTCCCCGCCAGGTAACCAGGGGCAGTATATGGTGGGAATGTAACCTACTATATTAGACTGGTGTGACCATGCACTGAGTTGAGCGAAATGGCATGGCTGGTTAACCATTTATTATCTCACAAGGTGAGAGAAGTGAAATCTACAGCTGTGGGGCATTTGTTGTCATGAAGACATCGCCCTCTTTTGGCTAAAAGCTGTAAACACTATCACATATGCAACAGCATATTAATAACAATGTTAGAGATTTATAAAGGACATTTGCAAGAATTTCCATTTCCAAATACTCCAGTATTTGTTGCAGCACCAGCAAACCACTGACCATCTGAAGACCTGAGGAATGTTATGTACACACTTCACTAAAAAAGCATACAATAATTATGTAAACACTTGTTTTAGTGATAATCTTGGCACACTGCATATGGCTTTTACTCCAATTTATGTTATGTTATGCAGTTTTTATTCATGCATTTCTTTAAATACAATATTATGCAAAATCATATTAGCTTAATAATATTCTCAAAACACTGTTCACCAAAACAGACATTCATTACATATGTATATTATTTATAGTTTAATGTACTACAATTACATTACAATTAAATACTAAAATGACATACAAAAGTCCCCCCAAAAAAATCGAAAAAAAAAAAAAAAAAAAAAAAAAAAAAAAAAAAAGGGAAACAATAATAGACTGAAGAAATGGTAGACAAAAATCATAATGCTGAATTATTTGATAAAAGGTTTATGCTGTGCTGGGCCATTCGCTAAAAGATTTCCAATAGAAAGGAAGAGGAATATCCACATCTGTCTTTTTGTTTGAAACCCGTACATATGGCTCTGTATATGAAGGCAATGATTTCATTAATGCAGTGTAGCTCTTAAACAGACTACTGATATAAGTATCGACCACCATGAGAAGATCATTTAGATTAGAGATAAGCTTCTCCATTGAAATTTCATTGTAGAGCTCTTGGATTTTATTTTTACTGAAGTCTTTGAGCTCAGACAAACCTCTTTTAGCTTCCCGCATCCATTCACGAATCTTCTGCGTAACTTGTAAGTTCTCTGCCTCTTTGTAAATCCCATTGACATGAGAGGAAATTTCTTCCAGTTTTTCGGCCTTGAGAGATTTTAGGAACTCCTCTGTCTTCTGAATGTAAACCTTTACTGAGTTTAACAGGTCCTGAAAGACTTTTTCCACTTTGAGATTTTCCCATCCCTCCATCGCTTGCATAATCTGATTCTTTGCTGATTTCATGGCAGCCCTCAGATCTTTCAAAATGTTCTTCCCACTAATAACCTTAGTAGTACCAGGAACAGTAAATTCTACTTTGTTAATTTGACCTGAAACAGTGTCAGCAATTGCTTCCATAAGACTAAAAAACCTTGTAGTAGCTCTATCAATCAATTTGGAAATGGATTGCCTGATCCTATTGTACAGCTGTTGCCCAGTAAGCTTCTCCTCCAGACCTGGCAAGTGGAATTTGGTTTCCCTCAAGAACTTCATGGCAGCATCCAAAAGAACCCGCATGTTTGACTCATACTTCTGAAGAAATTCATTAGCACTGATGGAGAACCTTCTGCTCAACTCTTGGAGATCAATTTGGGGTACGTTTTCTAGCATTCTCCTCCACATCTTTTTACCCTGTTGTCTGAGCTGCTCAACTGAATTCTGCAGAGCATCAATCATGCGTGGAATTTCCTGGTAAGCTCTGTCAATGCCATTGGAGAGTGCGTTCTTCAGCTTTAGGGCAGCACGGTTCAGGTCTATGCCAAGGTAACTGACATGGTACTGGTTGATAAACTTGTGAAGAGATGCTATGATGGAAGGAAGTCTGTCTTTAAGGCCATTTATCATGTCTGATAGTCCATTGATATGATAGCCAACCTGAATACTCAGCTTTTCAGAGTTCTTTAAAGTCACCTTAAAAGTCATCAGGTCAGTGTCCTTGTCAGGGGTTGACTGGATAAACAATAAAGACATTTTGTTAGAACATTTCAATAAGCTAGAGAAATTGCTGAAATTGGTGATCACTCTCTTACCAAATATCTGCTGAACAGTTTTGCATAAAATTGAGATGGTGACCTTCTAGTGAATTGGAAACCGATGAAGCCGGTTGCTGGTGAGGATATAGAAGACGTGATTCCATTGTTGTGTGATGCATAACGAAAGCTCAAGTCAGCAAATGTCTGACTTATTAAATCAATGGCCAGTGTGTGTCGTGAGGGACTGTGGAGTAAAAAAAAATGTTGCTATATTGGTAAACAAAAACAAGGTATATGTAAAACAGACAGAAAAAAAAAATCAAGAGATTACCTGGAACCTGAGGACTCATCCCGTCTTATTCTAAGGAAACATCAGATTATTAGGATTATTAGGATCAGATTATTAATAACATATTATTAGGAAACTATTATAGACTTTATAAATGTGTGTGTAGATTTGAGATATGTTGCTCTTACCTTAGATTTTGACGAAGATCATGCTTCCAGTTTACATTCACATCCTGATGAGTGAAGGTACTTTTTCCATCTAGACCCACAGCTCCATTCTCAAGAATGATGGTGGCAATGGCTAAACATGTGAAATTAAATAACTGAAATATTAATATTAATTTATAATATTCATTGACAAACATTGCACAATGATTGACAGGTAAATTGTATATATTCACATTTAATTACTTGTTTAGAATTATATAATATTATGTGTGTTCTATTAAATACTCATATGAATGTGCAAAAGCCTTTTAAGCTTACCATCCAAGTTATACTCCAGGAAAACCATGGTGGAAGTGCAGGTGGATTTCAATGAGCAAACAATTCCTGACTCTGTGTTTTCTATATTTCCAGTCCATGTATTGTTATAAACTGGAGAAAACACTTTGACAGTGGCCGACAGAGAACCAAATGTTGGAATAAACACACCAGCTGGGAGATAGAGTGATATCTCTGGGACTTCAATTTTTTGTTCTGGGAAGACAACATCTGGCAGTTCAAAGTGATATAGTGTTTTTGTGATGTCATCCAGACGAATTGGGTAGTCACCGATGTCAAATACTTTTGGAAAGGTAAATGGTGAGATGGAGATTTCAAACTGTGGAAAACTGACATACAACTGAGCCATTTTGTCTTTCAGATATTTCGTTTTTGCATTAATGCTAGGGATTTTCACTTTTGGTAAACCAGGCAAAGTAATATCAAAGGTAGGTGTACTGATATCATTGGGGATTTGTAGATTTGTCAGATCAATGACAAAGGATGGTACATGGAGAGTAGTCAAAGGTATGGTAAAATCTGGAACAGTTATTAATGGTGGTATTGAAATATAATCTTGCAGGTCAGGCTCTTCAAATCGCATATCCACTTCCCTAATCATTTCCAGAAGTTCTTTAAACCAATTAGGAACTCCAAATGTTATCTGTGGGATATTAAACGTGACTCCATTTTCAAATAATTTTGTAGGTAGTGCAAATAATGTTCCCTCCATGCTCTTGGTGTATATCACAACAGTTGAAGCATTGAGGAACTGCAATTGGTCAGAACTGGTAACCTCACCAAATTTAAATATGTCCCATAAACTCTTATGATAGACTGGTAATTTGACAGTCCTCAGAAATGCAACATTCCCTTCAATGGATTTTGACAATTCCATGCGGATTTCAGACTGATCGTTTGATAGTGTCAGATCAGAGGAATGGATCAATGTTGCTAATTGTTCCTTACCACTCCAAAGTAATTTTTGTTTGTCTGAAGTGATGGAAAGATCTGCGTTCTGCACTATGCCAGCATGTCCGAGATTACTTGGTTGTGATATGTCAATGTCAAAATTAGATGACAAAGTTGTTAGTGGAACAAACTCAAGTGTCGCTCTTATATTTTGCTTTCCATTTGTTGAAAATGATGCAATACTTGCTGCATTGGTGCCTGTGTATGTCATTGTAGCATAAACACGCCGCAGAGAAGCTTCGAGTGCGAGGTTCTTAGTCGCGTCCATATTCCAGGAACCAACATTGTTGTGATAGACCTTAGAGCTTAGATCAGTTTTTAGTGTGGAACGAAGACCATTGGCATTCAAATAAATAGTTGCTTCATTGTCCAAAGATCCAGCGAGATTTGTACTTTCCATGATGGTTGCATCTGTTGTTCCTTTCCAAGTGCTCTCTAAAGAGAAGTAAGATGGCAGCACCTCGAGAGCAAAATTATGATCAATGCCTCCAGTGCCTTGCAACTCAATTATGGGAAAATTACAAGTGTAGCTAACTTTGATTTTAGTGGCTATATTAGGTTTAGATTTCGTATTACCTCGGAGCACTTGATTTAGGTCCATCGTAAAAACGGGGAGATTAACTTTTGCCACGTTTGTTAAGGAAGCCTCCATATTCCTTTTGGTGAGGCTCACAGTGCTTTCATGACTATATTCAACATTCATATGTACAAAGGACAGACTTGTAGCCATCTTCAGACCTCTCCTTTTATTAATGGTGGTACTGCCATCAAGTTTACCTTTGAGGACATCGAACACAGATGTTGACGAGACATCAAATTTGATCAAAACATCAGACTGATTATACAGGCCCCCATTGGCATTCAGAGTTATTACGGGGGATTTGACTGAGAGCTCGTACGTCATATTTCCAAATGCAGGTATCATTATGTTATTCTGAATTTCTGGTATTGTAAATGAGGGTAAGGTCAAGACTCGAAGGGTCTCGGGGACATGCAAGACTGGTAGCGCCAAAGATGGAAGCACAAGGGTGTATGATGGCACAGAAAATCCCATAAAAGGAACTTTAAAACTTGGTGTGCTTACCTCCTTGGGTATGAAATAACTGAATGCAGGCAATTCGGCTCGGAAGGCTGAAACCTCAATGTTTAATACAGGTATTGTGTATCCAGGAACAGTGAAGTATCTTGGTGGCTGATTTGATGTGTCAATTTTGTATTTTTCATACTGAATTCTGGCTTCATCATAGGAATTGGTGAGGGCATCCAAAATATGGTCTCGTCCGAGTTCAAAATGCAGACTCAAGATCTTGACATTTTCAATGAAGGCTTCATAGATTGGCTCAAGGTTTAGATCAAATGTGTGTTTATCTGGGTTTTTTTGATACAAAAGCTTCAAATCAATGTCAAATGATTGTTGAGGAGTGGTCAGAAGGTGTTTCAGACCATAATCTTCCCAAAGAGAAAACTCTTCAATTTTTGATGTTTTCATATTCAGGTATGGGATTATAATTTCTGGGACACTGAGTGGAACTGTCAAAAAGTCAAGATTGGCTTCACCATCAACAAAAGCATAGATTACAGCTTCATTTTCATTGTTATCCAAGGTAAAGTTGTGTTTATATTTGTACTGATTGAAGCGAACCAGACCTACCCAAAAAGCATTTTGCTTATTGGAGTTCAAAGTAAATCCAAAGTCATCTTGAAGATCAATTTTTCCAGTCAGCTTCAGGGGCAAGAGAATTTTAGAGTTCCCCTTATTTCTGCAATCAAGTGTGAGCTCAAATGGTTGAGCCAAAAACTCACAAGCATTGGATATACTTCCACTCACTTTTCCAATGAGCTCAGCCTTATGTGAAATTCCTATTTCCATTCGGACATCCTCCATTCGAGCCTTTCCTTTAAGTGTTAAAATACTGCCCTTAATGAAGGGCGCTTCGGTCTCAGCCCTGGCATCAACTGAGATGTGGCTCAGAATGACAGACTCTGCATTAACCGACTGCTTCATCTTAAGGTTTCTGCTGTTTGTTTCTCCATCAAAATTAAGCTTTGCTGTGCCAGCATTGACAGTGAACTCCAAATTGCTCTTGTGTGTAATTTCATCAGAATAGTCATTAATAGACTTGGCAGTCCTTGTTGGACTTGATGGAGACCATTTTCCACTTCCCACTGTTCCAACTGTTAAGGATATTGTCCCGGATTCAAATCGAACCTCAGATTTTTTGGTTATTATAGCCTGACTGGAAAGATCTATGGTGGGGATGTTCAGATTATGGGTGTAAATTGTGTCCATATTTGCAGAAATTCCATTCTTTAAAGCAATACCTACATCATTAATCAAATCAGCTGTGTATATACGAGTGGTAAATCGGGCAGCTGTCTTGGTTGTTGCTTCCGCTGAAGTACCACTGAAGATTACAGAACCCTCATGGTCAATTCCAAAGGCAATGTGACTGACTTTCATTGTATCACTAATAACCATTTTTCTCATTTTTGGAGCTTCAATCTGAAACATTGCATCCAAATTATAATCAAGGAATTCAAGGTTTCCCTTTGACTTTCCTTTTGAGTTCAGTGTAGCTTTAAATTGTGGAAATTTTGGTGTTCTTGTTGTGTTCTCAAATGCTGCTGATGTCATCAATGTATAATGAGGAGAATCTACTTTCAATTCCCCATAAAGTTTGCCAAAAGCTGGTAGACATGGTTCAAATGAAATTTCAGGGATTTTGACTTCAGGAATGGGCAACATGGTGATCTCAAAACTCTCCAGTTTCAGTTTTGGAACAGTGATCTCTGGGAATTTAATCTCTAAAAGGGTGATCTCTGAGAGAGTAAAATCAGGCAAGTCGGAAAAGTAAAGAGCACGTAAGTCCCCAAAGATGGCATCAGGATCCACTTCTGGCACTTCTATCTGGCGAACTTTGTCAATGAAGTCAATAATGCTCTGCTTGATTTTATCAAAGTCAACTGTGATGGAAGGAAAATTGAACAGGTCCAGAATAGTGAATTCTGGTATTGTTATAATTGCTGGAATTGTAATATCATGTATCCTTGCCATTTTAATTTTAAAGGCAGGAACCTCAATAGTCGTGAATGGAAGAACAAATGTGGGAACATCAAATTCTGCTGTCTTTAGAGCATTGAGAACTCCCTCCACAGCTTGACTGATTTGATTGAGGAACTCCTTATCTTCAACCATCTTCTTAATTTCATCAATGAGCTTTGTGAACTGCAATGAGATGTACTCGATCATATTGACATAAGCAACACTCGCTCTTTCCAAGTAAACCGAGATTTCATCTCTGATGTCCATGTCATTAATTCTTTGCCTCACATCATCAATGATGTCTTGGATCTTCAGTTTTATGTCTTTATATGCAGTAGTATCAATTACATCTATAACATTCCTGCAAACCTCAGCTATCCTAGTATTTTTCAGTTTATCCAAATAATCAACAACAGTCACTTGCATCTCTTTTATAAATTCTCTGGATGCCTCTATTTTTTGTGGAATTTCATAAACTTCATTTATCTGCTTGTTAATATAATTAACTGCATCCTTAAGTTTTTCATTTACTTCATCAACAAATGTGTTGTAATCAAAAGTTCTTAAGGTCTTTAAAATCATGAGAATGTACTCATTTAAATCATCTAAAATCTGTTTGAAATCCATCAGCTTTAACAGAGAAACAACGCTATCTAATACTTCCATAACCTTATCTGAAATGTACTCAAACTGGATAGATTTTAAAGTATCCACTAGAGCCTGTACTAGCTCTTGGATTCTATACTGCTTGACTAATATAATGGCCTGCTCCACAAAAACTTCAATTTTCTTATCAATTTCATACCGTAAAATAAGCTCTTGTGCATTTAAGTATACTCTGTTGATTTTCTCTGGAATTTCGTACTCCTCTATCCAGTTTACAATGACATCTTTTGCAGTATCCAGCACTCTCTCTATGTCTTCATATGGAATTTGATCAGATAGTTCTTCCACATATTCAGTCAAATCAAATGAGATGATATAGTCTCTCAGACCCTTAAGTAACATTGTGATGTCAAATGTCTCAACAATCTTCTTCAGTTCACTCAGCTTTTCCTGAAGTTTGGTTTTAATTTCATATTTTTCATCCAGTTGCTTCAACCAAGCAGCACTGCTGTCCTGCAGCTTTTGTAAATCAATCTGTCTTATTATATCTTCAATACCATCAATGCCTCTGATGATTGTTTTGGTTATTTCATACTTCTCATCAAAAGCTTTAAGTTCGTCTTCAATTTGTATCAAAATGTCAGAGACATAATTGGCCCACGATCCACTTTTAATGCCATCTTTGATTTGAATCATCAGATCCCTAATCTTTGTTGCTAAATCAATAATATTCTTTTTTGAAGACTCCTTAAATTTCTCAGCATATGCATCAAGGTCGTCTATTGATATAGTGTAGTCATGTATTAGGGAAATCAGCTGGTCCTTGACAATGTTGACTTTATTCTCTAGGTCCATGTCCAGTATGATGTCATTCACTTTTGGAGGGAGTTCATCCAACTTGTTCCTGAAATGACCTATCAAACTACTGATATCTAAGCTGTTGAGGTAGTTTTGGAGGGATTCAAATGTATGCAGAATTGCATTTTTCATTCTTTCAAAGGCAGCAGGGAAGTTCTCAATGAATGGAAAATGAATAATGTGACAATCACTGTTCTTATCATATTTGACAAACCCAGAAGCACTAAACTTTTGATTGTCTAATGGAATATCACCAGATTTTGTTCCCATGTTCAAAAGATTAGTTTGAAGCACCCCTGACAGCTGGACACCCATCTCATCTTCTTTGTTGTAAATATTGACATCTTGGTTGTAGGCATGATTATTTAGCTTCGACTTAAACTTCCACAACACTGACTGTTCATTAGGTATCAGCAAGCTGTCAAACTTGTTTTCAATGTGTGTTTCAGCTGACTCTCCATTTGGCAACACGTGTACAGCAGAAGCTCTGTATTCATGGGACTTAGCAATTGCCAGTGGTTCAGCTTTCAAAAGGAACTTACTGTAGAGCTGACCAGTGTGTTTTCCATAGAACTTAACAGTGCCATCGCTGTTCAAAATGGCATCGATCGTAAGACTAAATGGCATGGCCATTGTGCGAATGTTATTTTCAAGACGTAAAGATTCACAATTTACTTGAGTCTTACTGTTCATAACAGAAGACAGTCCTGCAAAATCCAAGTCAAAGTTGTTACTTATCTGGGAGTCTAAAACTTTTGCTGTTGTATCGCACTTGATGGTACCAGCCATATCTGCGTAAGTAAATTGACAGCTGTGTTTAACATTATCCTCTTCCCCATGCTTGCCACTGAAGCTTCCAGCTACATCCATCTTAAATGGCTCCATTTTAAGGTGGCCATCGCCACTCAGTCCAAAATCAAACATCTCAAGTTTATTATTTGCACTTATCGATGTGACAAAGGGTCTCATATTAACCTTAATGTCGTGGTTGTAAGATGCTCCATCACAGATGAAATTGTCAGTTTTGGAGCGGAAAGCCAATGTCCATAAAGTTACAGTAAGGGTATGTGTGCACTCCGATCGCATTTTCTGTAATGTACCCATCAAGGTATTAGATAGACTCAATCCTTGCTTATTAATACCAAAGTTCATTGTGTTTCTTGCAGTTCCATCAAAGGCATTGCCTTTAAGAACGCTGGTTAGATACACTTCTTTGGGTGAAATCTTACCCTCCGCACTGAGCTCAACTGTGTTATCCTGGCCTGATCCTTTTGATACAAGAGACATAGAGGCTCCATCACCATCAATACCAGCATTGATGGTACTCTCTAAAGTCAAAGTGTTTGCCTCAAGGGTTGTCATGCAACTGGTGGTCAAGCCATTTGCTCCAAAAGTAAGTGTGCCTTTGTGTGTCCCACGTCCATCTTCGAAATTCAACAATCCTTCTATGTTAATTTCAAGGCCGTTACTGTTGAGGGACCCAGTAAGGAGGGAATATGCACGATGTGTTGCATCATCCGCCTGGGTTTCAACTTTCAGTCTGGCTTCTTCACTCATGACATCAAGTTCAGCTTTACAGTGCAAAGCTTTTCCAAGGCCGGTTGTACTACCATCTGACTTCACAGACAGCTGGCCTTTCTTGTGCTTTAACTCTGCAACATGCTTCAGAGCATCATTTTGCGCATTTGTTTTGGACAAAAGCGTCAGCTCTCCATTGACATAGGATCCTTTGATCACATTTTGACCCTGGATGACTGAGGAGTCAAACTTTAATGTGGACTCTCCTTTTCCTTCTCTTTTGAGCATATTGTAGATATAGGATTGGCTGAGGGTGGAGTTGGCATAGAGAGAGCCTATCCTGATAAATCCATCAAAGTTTCCATCTCCAATGATCTCATCATTCATGGATGCTGACTGAGCCGAATAATACACAGAGGTATACAGACCAAGTGGACTAGATGCTTCAATCTTGTAGTTGGTCCTACCACTGATTTTATCAGCCATACTCATGGTTTCAAAGACACTCAGGCTGGCATCAAGTAAGCAATGATTGATAGATCCATTTACAAGGTACTTCAGAGTATCATTGACTGTACCAGTGATCATGCCAATACCTGTAATAATGTGAAGGGGGGAAAAAAATATTTAAATACAAGTAAAGGTAAAACACAAAACAATAAATTTAATATACCATAATGACTGTCAACTTTATATAATTATATTAGGTCATATTAGGTCAATATGATTTTGATGTCTTTAATACCTTCAATTTTGTATGACAGGGGTGTCACAGGGCAGCTGCCCATCATTTTGTACTTAGCAATGTAATTGGGAACATCAACAGTGTTGTTTCCCCCTAAGATAGAGCCCTCCCAGTCATAAAAGTTGCTGTTCATCTTGACAGACAATTCTGCTACACCTAACATGGGTAAGGAGAAGTCCAAAGCTCGGGGAATTGTGAATGATGGAATCTTGTAGTTGTTCTCAGTAATATCCAGGCCAATGAGGGGAATTTGAATCCGTGGGAGTGTGAGGGTGGGAGGGATGTTGAGTTCAGCAGATGACTTTCCTCCCAAGAGAAGAGGAAGTGAAATAGAGATTCTGCCTTTGTTGAACTGGTATCTCAACAATGCATCACTGAACACAAAAAAGAGCAAAAGTTATAGTCAATATCACTGCATATAATATACCTGTATATAAAGATGAGTTTTTAATATGAAAGTTTTTAATATAAAAAAAACCATTGTTTTTAATAATATTGCATAACATATTTGTCTTTTGTCTTCAGATTTGCATGCCCCTATCATCTATATATAGGCCTCATGTAACAATTATCTTCTGCCCTATATGATTTTATTTTATTTTTTTATGTAAAAAATAACAAAAAGTTACCACTTACGATTTAAGGTATAATTTTTCTGGCAAAGATGGCAAGGTGAGCTCTTGTGTGCTTCTCTTGCTCCTCTGTACATTTACAAATGTGCTGCCTGCCTCTAATTTATCCAGCCAAATATTCACTGCCTAGGGACAAAAAGATTGATTATGAAATGTTCACTTTCAACAAAGCCATTCAAAAATTGTAAAAGACATGTAATTCATACAAATCTCAAGCTTGATTTGTTGAGCTTACCTCTAAACCTTTGGAAACAATGTGACGAAGTTTCATGTCAGTCTTGGTGACTTTCTGATCAAGGACATCATCAATTCTTGCTTGCAGCTGGCTACGGTACTCCTCCATATTTGGGAAAAGTTTAACAACTTCAGAGTTTATGTCTGACTTAATTTCAAGTTCAACCTTGTTATTATCTGCAGAGTCACCAAGAAACTTGTTAAAAACCCAAGGAAAAATTAATTCTAGGAACATTTGCTTCATTAACTCTGTGTGCTTGATTACCATATCTGAGGATGGCTTTCTGCAAAGATGTAGTCTCTGGCATGTTAAAGGCTGTTTCAAACTGCAGGATGAGCCCGTTGTTACTCTTTAGGGTGGCAGTGGCAGAGGTGTCCATCTGTAGTGCTGGCACTGTCAACTTAAGCTCAATCAGACCGTCCCTCATAGACTCTAACCTGATAGATTAAATATAAATTAACATCAGACTGAGACTGCTCGTATATGTGTAGGTCATAATGTTAAAATAAAAGTCTTCTAGATATAAAAAAGAATTACTATACCTGGCATGCCCAACTAGGGAAAGCTGTGGAATGTCTTTATTAGTAACATCAATTGTAATGCCATGCATCTTCTTTCCTTTAGTACTGCTATCTATAACCGCCAACTTAATCCCAGCTTCAAGGTCATAATCAGGGATCTGAAGGTCAGTGGTGAGAATGCTCTTATTGCGGTTGTATTTCAAAACTGCTGTGGCTTCAGTTGGCTCAGCACCTTAAAAAATAAGAACATATCTTTAGACAGATTTCAAATACGTACACATTAGATAACAAATAAATTTAAGAGTGCATGATTTCCTGAGTTGACATATTTTCCATTAAACAGCCTATACTACTTGTTAATTTGTTGCGTGTGGATGTGACTGGGTAAAATCTGTGTAGTGCAAGATCATTATCACTATTTGAAGATTCTTATGCTCACCAAAGTTGCATTTATTGGAACAAAAATACAATAAAATCTGTAATCTTGTAAAATATTATAACAATCTGAAAAAAATGTATTATGTTTACTCTGATACATTTTGCAGGATTTTTTGATGAATAAAAAGTTCATCAATATTTTGTTATAAAATACAAATATTTTGTAAGATTATAAATGTCTTAACTGCCACCTTTGATCAGTTAAATACATCACTGCTTAAAGCATTAATTTTTATGAGCGTTTCAAATTTATGAATATAACCTCAAAGACGTAAAAAGTACAAAACATTTGAATTGAATTTGAATTTGAAGCATAAAGATAAATGTTCGATTGTTTGAAGACTTACCTTCAGCCTTGAAAACAATATTTACAGAGTCAACTTTATGGCGCCCCTCCTTTCCTTCCCTCAGTAATGCATAGGCAATGGTTGCTGTATACTCAGGCACTTCACCTGTAGGTTGAAGTTCCAGAGCAAGCCTGGGAAGAAATTATTTATTTTTAAGTGCATAGACCTTGGAAGTAAGCTGTCTGCATACTCTCTATCTACCTATTCCTCACCTTGTCTCTCCTGTGAGAGGATAGTATGGGGCATTATTAGTGGAACTAGCATTTGAATAGCGTAAAATAGTGCAGTAATTCATTCCAGGAAAGATGGGATTACACTCTGCAGAGTCGGTTCTGTCCTCTACCATGGAGGGGACAATCTTAGTCTGAGTGGAGGTCATTGAGAGCAACTTATTGCTGTAGTGGGAGAGAGAGAAAGATTCCATTCTATTTTTTTTGTACAAAATACTGTACTTCTCAATCAGTAGTACAAAATAAAGTGACTCCTTAAATGTGTTAAAATTTTAATCCGTGTTAAGAGAGCATTTGATAAGGATTCAGAGAGTTCAGATGACCTACCTGATGCTAAAGAGCTGGATGTTTCCCTGTGGTGCAGGGATGGAGAGCTTGATCTGACTGTCACTTACAGTGACCTTGGCATTCACAGCACTTTCATGGTACATGTTTGTGTGTGTTTCAATCCCAGCTGCCACAAATTCTGGGATATAAACACCCATTTGGGTAACAAACTCCATTCCTACAGATGGCATGAATGAGAGCTGTTGCTGTGAACAATAACAGAAAAACATCAACAATCTGCTTGTGTGACACCACAATATTCACACTAGACTAGTGAGAAGGATTACCATCATGCGGTCAATGGTCAGGCCTCCTTTGGCTCCAGGGGCCAGAACTCCAGATAGGGAAAGCTTCAGTGGAAAACCAGCACATGTAGGTAGCGTAAAGGCTTTGTCCAGGAACATATAGTGGACAAAAAGTTCATTCTCTAAGCCAGATATCAGCTTTCCCATAAACTGCAATAAAAAGAGATTAACATACCACAGTTAGATTTAGTTGAAGAAGATAACATAAGTTTATATATCATGTTTTCAAAATCTATTAAATAACACTTACACTCACAGACATCGACTTAAATGTTTCTGTGTATAGTTTAATGTAGCGAATGATGAGATTGAGCTCATTAGTCTTCAAGTATCCTAGTTCAGTTCCCATAAATCGCAAGTAGGCCAAGCCTTTAGGGGCATCTTCAATCTGTTCAAGCCGTTTTTTGAACTCTGAGAGGTATTCTTCAACACTCCTCATGATATCCTGAGGGACCTAAGGGAGAAGATGTTTTTAAGCTTATTTGGATGGATTTTCATTATACACTAAAATAATTCTTTATTACATACCTGTCTTTTCATCCTTTCACTTCTTAATGGGGAAATCCACTTTTCCAAAACCCTTTTAACGGGATGTGGAATCTTTTCATTGACCCAGTACATGGCTTTCGAGGCGGTATCAGGGAAGAAACCATTTTCACCAAAGAGAACTTCAATGGCCGGCTCAAAGCCTTCACCTTCAAGACCAATCTAAGAAAGAAGCCAACACATGCACTCAAAAGGGAAAATATGGACACAACATATTGAACATAGAGACTTTTAATTATAAACTCATACAGTACCTCAAGTATTTCTGCATTGAATGTGTCAAGTGTGGTGGCTAACATGACTTCTCTGGGCATGTAATTGGCAGAGTCAAAAATCATGTTGCTTTCTACTGAGCCAATTTTGTAGTTATGTGAGAACTTTGTAAAGTCTGTAGGGTTGAAGCTTGCATCCCCCCTTACAGCTTTAAGAATGTAGTCTTTTGTTCTAAAAATAAACAAAACATAAATTTATTAGAGATGCACAATACATCAGTCCCTATATTAGTTATTTACCAGTAATATTATGCTTATTTTACATTTAAATTACCTGTCACCATCTAATGGTTGCTTAAATTTCTATTTAAAAACAATATCAGTTTAATAACACTGTAAAATGCCATTTTTTGTTTGATCTTAGAATTTAGATCTTAGAAAGATAAAATCTTTAATCTTAACATTGCTAAAGTTTCAAAAAGTTTTGAACATTATTGAACATTTTCAATGTTTTTCAATAAAAACATCAAAATAAAAAGATTTCAACTACAAGGTACTTAATATTAAACAAATACAAGCATTTTAAATATTAGTGTACTTACGAGCTCAGGGTCGGGTCTTCTAATTCCAATATATTAGCGATATGGGAGGAGACAAAGCTTTTAACTTGCTCATTTTCCTCACTCTTGAGTGTCCTCAGCACCTTGTTAGCCTCCTCTGGGTTCTTCATGAGCATCAGGTATGCTGCAATGCGTTTCTGGGCCGGTGACTCTGAATTTTCATACTGTTGTAAAAGGGCAGTTTTCACCTAGTAACAAGAAATCAAATATCTATCACTTTAACAGTGAATCAAGATCATACTGTCTGGTTTTCATTTTAAATTAAAGTATACAAGTGCATCAAGTACTAAATTGAATTTAACAGGCTGACTGATGTATTTTTAAGAAATTCTAGTTTGGAATAAGAATAATTTAAACACTGTAAATCTTAACAAGAGTTGATTTACATCTGATTCCATTTCCATGAGTCTGAAAGCCTGGATAGCTGCTTTTTGTACTGGCAGAGAAGCGTACGTCTGGCCCATGCATTTTAGGAGAGAAGACTTCAAAGATGGGAATCCCTCCATGTACTTTCCCATGACACCAATAACCTATATGAGAAATTCTTTGGTCAGTATCAAAAAATGAATGTTCATTACATATTCATCAGATAAACAGATAAACAGTCTTGATAGACGTGATCCATACCCTTAATGTAAGGTAAGTACTGTCTTCATCTCCAGAACAATCACCTAGCATGAACTCCATGAATTCAGCTACTTCCTTAACTTCTGGCGTTGACGTTGCTTGGTCTTGAGGAAGTCTGATGGACATTCATCCAATAATATTTCAATTAACATAATCTGAACAGAACATCACATGACCTACAGTATCCTAACTGAGAAGCTGAGTAAATATCATTAGCACTTACTGTTTGACCGTGTTGGCAAGAGCGTACATGATGGCTTTGCTTGGCTTGTTTTGGGCCATGCTTAGCATATCTCTAACCTTCTGAGAGCTGGCCTGGGGTAAAAGACTCAAAGCATAAACTATAGCATCCACTTCTCTGGCTGACTCATCAAAGGTCCTGAGGATCTGCATTATGGCACTGGTACATTCATCGGTTCCACACTGAAAGAGCGTCTGCCACGTAAGCCACTCTGAGATCTTCATCATCTCATCAGCGGCTCCAGACAGTGTCTCGTTTTTCAAGCCACGGATTTCAGACACCAACTTGTGGAAGAGACTGGCTCTCTGTTGACTCTTTCCTGAGCTGCTAAGCATATTTAGCTCTCTCATTGTGGCAAGCACATCATCCTTTGACTGGACAGGAAGTTTGTCCTCCACCTCCTCTAAAAAGAGCTTCTTCTCAAGAGTGTCTGAAAAGAGCAAAGATGCTTGCTTATTCATATTTTCATACACCTTTCAAAATCTGAATCATTCTTGTAAAATATAAAGAATTTTTTGTTTTTTACAGCTTGATGCTACCCACCATCTTTGTTGAAATATCTGTTATTTATTTTCACTGAATCCTGTAGCGTTAAACTCTGTTTTACTTCTGAGGAGATACCATACTGCCCCCTATAGGAGAAAAATAACACTTCATTAAGATTGTAGAAGTGGGCTGTCATCATTCAATTGCTCCACACCTGGATTAACTGATATTGAATGAAGTCTTAACTCTCAAATTAAATTGATTGGTGCATAATATTATCATATTATCTATACATAGTATATCACATATGTGCTATGGCAGGTTTGACATCAATTGAGATGTCATCATTATGAAACAATCATTTCTTGGCAGAGATCACATACTCATGTGAGAACGGGATGAAGAGATGCTTCTCTGTACACTGAGCTTCAGTCATGTGCTTTCTCCTGTTATCAAACTGATAGTTGCAAGTCTGTGTACTGCTGATTAGTTTAGAAATAAGTCCATTCTGCAAAGATAAAGTTGTTTGAATGGAATTTTTGACTGACACGGACATGGAAAATAGATATCGAAAGAAATAAGGCATGCTTGACCTACCAGGCCAGGCAAGAGAGACAAGGGGCTGGTGGGGAGACTATAAGGTGAGAAATGGCTGCAGTCTGACAGATCTCTAACCACAGTTACATCTGTGTCAATATCTTTCCGTGAGTTGACTGTGACTTCGGTCTTGCATATACCATGAATTGTACTCTTAAAGAACAGAGAAGTAGTTAGGGAAAATCTATATCAAATCAATAGAATGAGATCAAAGTCTGAAATCACATTGAAAATCAGCATGTTTTGAACCTCGTATATATATATATGCATACACACCACCCATACAAAAAGTTATGTTAGACTCCATTCATGTGTGCACTTTACATTTATTTTTAATCTCACCATTTTTTCATTGTGTTCTTCCTCTAGGACTGGCACGAGTAGAGCAGAGATTATTCCTCTTTTGATGTTCAGTATGTTTTCTGGTTCATCCTTCTCTGGATAAATGGAAACACTGGTTACCTGCTCCACTACAAAATTCAGAGGGTTCCTGCAAAGAGGGTTTCAAAAATTAAATAACTCAATAACCAAAATAAAAGATGCATCATAATTACTTAAGGAGCCAAATGTATTTCCTCTAAAGGGAGGAATATGCTAGATATCATGGGCTGTTCCACATACTTCTCCATGGCAAGCTGGAAGGCCTCGGCTCCAGCAGCCTGTCTGTAAACAGGCTGACCCTGTGCATCGATGACGGACACCTCGCTCAGGACACATTCTGTTGTGCGAAGGACAAAGCTGCAGGACTGTGGGACCTCAATTTCAACCTGATAGTGGAGAGTGAAAATACAGGCATTGTCATGTTTTATCATGAACTAAAGTATTCTGATTAATTAGTTAGGCAGTACAGGAATGTATAATGATATAATATAATATAATATTAAACAGCATACATTTTTACAACAGTGATAATAAGAAATGTTTCTTAAGCACCAGATCAGCACATCAGAATGATGCTTGAAGGATCATGTGTGAAAATTCGGCTTTGTCATCTCATGAACAAATTACTTTTTAAAATATATTAAAATAGAAATTTGTTATTCTAAATGAAAAAAAGAAAAAAAATGAATGTATTTTCTTCCATATAAGCTGTCTTTAAATATATATGGACAGGTTATGCTGTTTTAAAGATTGTTTTGTACCTGACAGGTGATCTTTGGCCCATTCCTGAGGTTAGCTGTACCCGTCACCCCATTCTTGCTTTCAGCTGTATACTGATAAACATATTTTCTGAGGTTCTTGAACCTTGCAGACACTAGAAAAGAAAACAAGCATTTAATAATTGTACGTAAGTGTTACTATGATGTAAGTGATAAATATAACAACTTTGCTGTTGTCATTGTTTCACAGTTGTCTGGTTTCACATGTTTAGAGGTGATCATGATTTCTGCAGTATTTCAAAGTCAGTTCTAAGTAATCAGAGGAACTGGAGGCCTTTGGACCCCTTGTTGACAGAGTGGCACCTCTCTGATTCAATACTCTTGTACTCTCAGCATATACACAAGGTTCATGTACCAGGGTTCAGTGCTGCTATCTTCTGCTGTCGATATTAGCGCAGTAGGCCAGACTAAAGAAACTCATCTTCATTGGTTACAGACAGGTTAATGTATGTCAAAACTAACTGACCTAAGGTTAGCTAGATGAGAGTCAACATGTGAATCGGTCACTTACATGGACATATGGGTGTCTGTTCTTCTCCGCCGTCCTCCTCAACCTCAGTGTTTGCTTCATTAGGCATAGAAAGAATGGCAGAATGAAATACATGCTATTCTTGACAGAAAACAAAAAATTTGAATACATTTTTTTTTAGGAAAAGAGGTAACACTTGACTTTATACATTCCACTAACAGTAAGTAACTTTGCAACTATAAGTCAACTAGCAGTCATCAGAGTAAGTAGTAAGTATTTTATTTTGATGGGTCCACAACATACTGACTATCAGAAACTTTGCAAGTATATGTCAACTTATTCTGTTAACCCTAAACGTACCCTAATAGTCAACTCTGCAAGTTAGACATATAGTTACAAATTGTTGATAATTATTTAGGTAGTTGAAATGTATTTAGAAAGTTACTTAATTGGTAGATAATTAGTAGAATGTCTAAAGTGAACTATCAAAATAAAGTGTAACTGGAAAGCAGGAGCGAAGAAATGTCTGAATTAAATATAAGAACAGCGAGCATACTCGATTTCTATTCTGCAATATCTCAATATTACTTTGTTTGTACATTTTTCATAAATACTAATTGTATAAATATAGAAAAAGACCTAATGGTAATACAAGGATAAAGGTAAGCATAGCATAAACACTGTTTAGTAGAAATAAGTAGAAAATAAGAAAACTAGTGGTAGATAGATATAAACCCTTACCTGTCAATACATGTGCAAAAAGGATGAGTAAAAGACACAACTTAGTGTCCATCTTTATGGGCACTAAATCTTTTTCTTACAGTTTTTTCCCCCACTTTGTCTTAAATACTCCCACCCAGCCGAGCCTTTATAACACGCAACCCCCACCACACCCCCCACACAGACACACCACCAGGCCTCCAAATGAAACCTCCTCCAATCAGTCAAAAGATCACAAAAAGACATCTCTGACTTGTCATTCAAAGTTCAGCGCATGAGAGATATCAAATGTGAGAACACAAGGAAAAAAAGAGTTACTAAATGCAAGGCATAAATTATTGACTAATGAAAAACAACATGATTAAAATACAAAATTAACATTTTTTTTAAATATACAATTGCAAAATAAAAAGGTGATGTTTCATGGTCAAGTAATAGTTAATTGAGAATTTCTAGGATCTTCGCCCCCCTTTCCTGTTCTCTAAATTTCTATGCTGACTATGCTGATTCACAGATCTAATCAAGATGTTAATTAACGAACAGTGTATAGGAGTCCAAGCTGATACGTTAAACACGTAAAGTAAGTTTCATATAGTACATAGGAGTGTTGCATAATATATTCACAATTATCCTGACTGTGGGTGCAAAGTTAGCCTTTATATATATATATATATATATATATATATATATATATATATATATATATATATATATATATATATATATATATATATATATATTTAAATGCGCTTATCAGTAGAAACTGGCATTTTTGCAATAAACCTATTTATTCTATTACTTATAAACCTATTATAAGATTTCCACATCAAAACCTAAAATTCAATAATCTAACCAGAAGCTATTGTGGCAGTCTTTTTAAATGTAATAACATTCTTTTGCTTTAAGGAACATATTTCCCTCCATAAACTAAAAGGGGCATATAGACATACCTACTAACTCAATAAATCAGCAAACATCGCTATATTTGAAAAAAATAAACAATATAGTTCTAATGTGTTGAATGGACGATAGGCCTATAAAAATAAAAAAAGAGTTTCCTTTTTGACTATACATCTATACATTGTATCCATACACTCCATCATTCCCTCTCACACAAAAATCACATATCAAGGTGAACTTTGTTCAAGTTCTTTAGTTTGAAGTCATTAAATTATGTAATTGTATTTAATGCCAGACACTCCAAGACTTAATACTTATTCTAAAAAGAAAAGTGATTGGTTAACCCAGTCTACTCACGGCGATTGGCTAAACCGCTCAAGTGCGCATGCGCGTAATTATTCCGGTCAAAGTTCCGTGGACTTCGCGCCTGACGCCTTCAGCTGATTCCGATGGACAGTGCACTTTAGATATGAATAAAATGGCTCGAAAACGCGTCAAATTCAAGCGGAAATCAAAGCAAAAAAAGAAGGAGAAGTCTAAAATAGACCCTGCTAAAGACGATCAACCAGCTAAAGAAGAAGTAAAGGTTCAAGACGAGCCGCTTGTGCCGAACTCATCGACGCGCGTCAACAAGAACAAGTCCTCCAAACAAACAAAGCGCGTCGCGTTTCGTCCAGAGAAATACCAGCCGCTGCTTGAGGACGATGTTGTTGTTGACAATATCGAGAAAAAACAAGACAAATATAAGAAGTTAAGAAAAGTACGTGTTTACGTGTTTGTTTGTCTGATCACGATTAACATATTTAAGCTGCACAGTAAAAATAATACCGTCTGAGTATCTCAGAAACAATTGTTTGATATAAACACAGCTCATACAGAAATATCATTGAGGATTTTTAAAGAATCAACAAACTATTTGATCATTGTAAACACAGCGACCAAATCATTTTTTGCCTATATTATTATTATTTTATTATAAAATTATCCGTTTTAACTATAGATTCTCTTTAACAACAGGCTAATAATACTAATAATAGACCTTTAAAAACAAGCTGCTTCTTCTTTGGTACAGTATAAGTACTAGAGTAAATATAGCAAATATAGCATTAAACATACTTTATTAAAATAGTCATTTTAGTGACTTAATGGTTTATTAGGAGACAATCAAAATTAAGTGTTAACAGATATAAGTAGACAGTCTAATAATACTAATAATGATTGGGTAAAACTTTAGAATAGGTAAAATGTTAACTATAGACTAGGACTTCTTAAATTTCTTAATTTGCTGCTTATTAATAGTAAGGTAGTTGTTAAGGTTAGGTATTGGGTAGGATTAGGGATGTGAAATAAAGTCATGTAGAATAAAGCATTAATATGTGCTTAATTAGCACCAATAAACGGCTAATATTCTAGTAATATGCATGCTAATAACCAACTAATCGGTATAACCTTAACATAAAGTGTTACCAATCACTGGTAGTTGGTGTGTAGTTGCAAAGAAACTTAGAATGTCTAAAGTGGACTACCAAAAAACAGTGTTAACAAATATTCATTCATCTTTGTTTATCCACCTTTTTTTTTTACAGAATATGGGGAAAGCTCTTCGCTACAGCTGGAAGTGTCTGGTGGTTGGACTGCAGAATTTGAGCACAGCCTATTCAATGCCGCTGGGTGCCGGTGCCACAATAGTGCCAGACATCCACCGAGCCAGAGCAAACGTCTAAAACGTGACTCAAGACGAGCCGGTTACGTCATGTGTAGTACAGCAATCAACGATGGATCTCTATTTTTAATACAACCACTTATCAGTGATATGGAAATCTAATTTGGAGGTGTGTTTTTATTTATCTGGCACTGTTGTCAAGAGAGAATGGAATGGACAGGAATAGAAAATATTAAGTAGTAGATGACGTGATGGATATTCTTCTGGTGATGCATAACTTATCAAAACATTTAAAGGGATAGTTAGTCTAAAAATGATAATTGTATGATCATATACTCATACTCAAACCTGTATGAGATTGTTTTAAGTTGAAGATATTTTGAAGGATACTCATAATCAAACAGTTAATGGCCCCCATTCGCTTTAATATATATTCGCTATATAAAGTCAATGAGGACCAGCAACTGTTTGGTTCATCAAAATAGCTTATTTTGTGTTCAACATGAAAAAGAAACTCATACGGGTTTGAAACGATATGAGGGTAAGTGATTGATCACAACATTTTCATTTTTGGGTGAACTATTCCTTTAACATTACAGGTTTAGATCAAACATGTTCAGCAGGGAAACAAAGAAACGCTATTCTTCGATATGATGGGTAAAGCAAGTAGAATAATGATACTGTGGATGTCATGCCGGTGCAGTGCATATATTTAGTATGAAGACAGACAGAGATGTGTGGTGTTGACCAGTTGGAATGAAAAACGTTATGAAGTATGTTATGAGAGGCTGTATTGCTTCTCAAGATTGAATTATCCTTAAGAATGTTGCAAGTGCTGTTATATCAGCATAAATGTAATGTGAAACCACAATTTGTACCATTTTCCACTTTTTATGATTATACCTGAACAAATTGTTTTATTTGACATGATTTAGACTCAATTAAACAAAAATGTCGCTTTTAAATGTGCAAATTAATTTATTCACGTCAATAAAAAAAAAAAAATGAAGCAAATGAGTTGAACAAAAAGAAATAGCTTTGAAATGATTTCATGCCTGAAACATTCACTTGTTCACCAATAGGTGACAGCATTGTGTAGGACAACGGAAATTACTGAAAAATAATTTGCCCTTGCACAGCGAGGCAGACAGAGCATGTACATAATGAAACAAATGAATACAGAAATGTATTATTATAAGAAAATTATTATTATTATTGAATTAAAGAGGGCTCTGGGTAGCAAGGCGAAACTAAAAATCCAGACACACAAACAAGATAAGGATGAGAAATACTAAAGGCAGTTTTCTATCTTTCCCATGCACAATATTCTTCTCTTTCCTGTTTGATGTTTTCTGGGTTGTTCCATTTTTATTATTAATTAATTAATTTAATCCACATCATACACCAGGGATTTCCCCACAGGTTCGTTTCCAGTCATTTCATCATTACCTCAGATTCACCACTCACACAACACACCTCTCTGCTTTCATGTTTGGGGTCCGCACACACCGTAGCCAGCACTGAGCGCGACACAGTCAGCGCATATGAACTACATTCACCGCAACATACCGTGTAGTGTACGTCTACGCATGGAGAGCCACCAGACAAGTTCGAGGCGTTTGTAAAGTGAATTCAATATCCACGCCACTGTTGTTTCACAAAGGGAGGGATGGTAAAGTCAGCCAACAAGATGGCCATCAGCAAGGAGGGGAGCAGCTGTTACAGAGATAAGAATGTTTGAGACTTAAACTGCACTTTTTTTTATTTATCAGAGGGCGTTGGACAGGGATGCATGGCTGAAATGTGATCTATGGACCAAAGGAGATTAAAGGTTCATGGGTGTATTCAGCTGGCACTCTCCTCCTTACAGGTGCTACGGTAAAACTTGACTTAATAGGTGGGCTGTGATCACTCAGTTACGAGATAAGAAAAACCTCTTGTCGCCGGGCCGTTCTGCAGCATAGAGTGAAGAAATTTACATTTGTGTTTAATGTTTTTATCTACAGACCTAATAATAATAGTAGTCATCAATTCATAAAAGCCATAATAAAGAACCACGAATATATCTGTAAAGAAGAACAAAAAATAATAACAGACATATTAAACTCCTTTCATCTTCTATTCATACTTCATGTTTTGAGTTCATTTGGGAGGCATTTAAGACAATTACTTGCCACCAAAAACATATCAGCTGTAAATATTAATAGCATAACTTTTTTTTGTACCTTTCATGTACTTTTTACATTAAGCTGAACACAAATTTACATATTGTATAGACAATGTAGTTAAAAAAACCTGTTTTTGCATCCAAAGCGTCTTACTGATGAAGGTCATTTTCTTTCAAGAAGTTATATTCTGATTATTTTAATAATATTTTCGCTTTGATCTTATCAAGTTCTCGTTAACATTAAACGTCAAACTAATTCAAGTCAACATCAACAATTTTTTAAATGTCTGCCAATATTACACGCCGCTCTCAGTTGCCTTGCCATTATTTATGAGACCTCCCAAAAGCTGAATTTAGAAAGCTGAATCCAATTAAAAGACATGAAGCCACTGATGTTGTCTGATAAATGTGGTATTTACCTCCAGCTCCCTATATTCATTTTCAATTACTGTCAGTTTGTGTCGTTTAATAAATTTAAGCAAGGTGTTTTTGTTAGGGATAAAAACCCAAAGCATTCTGCTTTATGATGAGCAGGCTCTGATAAAAAAAGACAGCTGAGAAATTATTAGAAGCAGGAGGCTGCAATTATTAAAATCTGCCATTCAGTCCCAGAGTTTATCCATCTGCTGGTCAGCTTGGCCATATACGGGTTAATATCTGTCATGCAACTGCTTCAAAAGGATGCAATGACTTCATCATCTAAATAATCTGCCTTTGTCAATAAATACACTGGGTGCAAATTAAAAAGCAGAAATCTTCCCAGCACTTGAAGACATTGACAGATTGTGTTTCATAATGTCACAATCAAACACAGACTGACCGACTCTGTTCCAATAATAACATTTGACCTACAAAGAGGAACAAGAACCAGCGTTCTGGTGGAAGATCCGCAAAAACCCAATATAAGCATCAGCACTTGTTATGATATTTATATTCTCTAGTTCTTTAAATAGAAACGTGACTCTTATTTTTCTCATATACTGCAACAGAAGGATCCGAGTCAACAGGATATAACTGACAACATTCAACTTTCTGTTTTGTCTTGTTAAATGTATGAAACACAAACTGACATAAAATACTATTGATATTATATTAATAATATATCATTATATTAAGGCAGTCAAAAGAGTTGTAGGACTTAAAGTACGATAAAACCTCCAGTTACTTACAGATAAAGCAATATAATTATCTAATATAAATAAAATAATGATAACATATGTGCACATATATAAATACCAAAAGTTAACTCGTTTCATTCATACTCAATTTAATTCTATCCTTTCCTTTTATACATTTATAAACCTGCTTCAATTTAAGAAAAAGCTATTACATTTACATGCATTCATTCAGCAGATGCTTTAATCCAAATTCCGTCTGTCTATTGAAAGAGCTACTTGGTCTGTCTTTATTGTAAAGTCGTACATTTTAATAATAATAATCACAATGCTTAATGATGTCCAGACCACTTCGAGTTTAAACAAACATATTTCTGTTTTGGTGTCAGTTCAGAGGAGCCTCGTGTGATAAAGCGATGAAGCTACAAAAGACATAAAACATATTGTGAAACGCTGCGTCCGATTAATCAAATCACAAAGAGCCCAAACCTTAAACACCTGTTTTAAATTTACTGTTGCTCTTATGACACACCTGGAAATCTCTTGGACTGGCTTATTGATCACGGGTGGATGGTGCAGGGGCTCCTATCACGGAGGTCTCTGCTCCGGCTGGCTGAGTCACTGCTTCAGGCACCTTATTAATCAAACTACACCCACACTATCTCCAGCGCTCTGATACATCACTCTCTACAACTGACATTTAACTATCCGGCCACCAATCAAGAGCGCTGCTATTTAACCCAGCCCAATTTAACCTCAGCGTTTGGGCTCTTGCCCATGACACATTTTGCTGAAAAATGACAACATATGAAAACTGCAAAGACATAACGCTACGATTATAATACAGAAATTGAAGTGTATATATCACGGAATTTATTCAAATAATATAATACATTCTAATATTCAATTCATTCCAAAAGCAGAATTTTGAAGTGATTATCATTATTGTTATTATTATTAGTGTTGAAAACGGTTGTGCTGCTTATTATTGTTTTTGTTCAGGCTACTTTGATTAAAAAAACAGCATTCATTTAATATATACTTTTTTTGTAACATTCTAAATATATTTTACTAAATAGCTTTTGATCAGTTTAATATACATTCGCTGAATAAAGGCAATAACCTCTTTTTAAAAATAAATCAATATTTTCTGGTAGTTTATACAGCACTTTTTGTCCGTGCGATAGATCGTGCAGCTCCTTTGCGGCTTCAAAAAGTAAATTACATAAATTGCGTATGAATTCAGGAATGTTAGAAGATGCTCAGTGAACTGTGAGGTATGCCAGCATACAGGTGTGAATTATTGCTTAATGTAGATAACTGGGATCTGATAAGGACTTATTACTCACTTTAGGCCCAAAAATGTGCATCTGGGTCTAACTGAAGAATGGTTAGACAATGTATTCAGTGTCATCACAACAATAACGACTGTATCATTAGACATGTACAGTATACTTCCTGTTTTTTTTTTCCAGTCTAGCAAATCCATCTATTGCAGTCCTACTAAAACCTAGCTTTGCAATTAGAGGAAATCCATGTCGGAGTCTTTTAATTGACGAAATACAAAATCTCTTAAGACAGGTATGCCTTTCTCATCCCAGTGTGGGTGGCTAAAGAGGATCAGCCTGTAGTCACTTTGAACCATCAAACACTTTGCTGTGGCTTATGGCGGATTAGCCTTAAGTCACCTTGCGTGAGCTGCCTACCAGCTTACCAGCTAGTCTGAACTGAGACAATCAATAAAGTTCTTGAGATCACAGATTCAGAGCTATGAACTCACTCGGTGGGTTTCTTACTTTGATTAGTTCATCCACAAACTCATGGGGGCAGAAAATCTTCAGATCTCCTCTTACACATAGACACTTGTTGCCGAAGAACAACATTTTGTTGCTTAGACCTAAAATTCATGAAGAGAAATAAAGACAATGAGAGAGTCTCTCTCAGAAAAATAAGTGCTAGTTGTTATTGGTGCAGTAGCCTTTCAAAAGGTACACATTGTACATATTGGTACCCCGAAAGGTATTGACTATCTAAAGCAAAAATATAGATAAATGTAATACTGTGATTCTTTTTTACAAATGTATTACAATTTAAAGTAAGCCTTTTTTAGTCTATGTTATGTTTGAAAATGTGATTTATTCCTATGACGGCAAACTCCAATTGTCATCATTAGTCTTCTATTTAGTGTTTAACAAGGAAAGCATTTATCTGTAACTTTTGATTAAATGCAATTAAATGCCCCCGTACTAAATAAAAGTACTAGTGTTCTTTTTTTTTATCTTACTGACTCAAAATTTTGCACAGTAGTATATTATGCCTGTAATCCCCATTGGCATTTTCAGTTGTTCCCGATGAAGGCACAGATAAGGCAGAAGACAAAAACATAATAGGACAGTACATTATTTCATAAGTTCAT